>NW_012104976.1:1667874-1767525 GCF_000951045.1 Mandrillus leucophaeus | reverse complement strand
GTTTTATATTGACACATTTGTTGGCTTAAAAAATATGGCAATAGCATCCAGCATAGTACTTGATGTATGTGGTTGCAATTTGACATTATTTTATTTTTATTTATTTTTTATTTTTTTGAGATGGAGTCTCGCTCTGTTGCCCAGGCTGGCACGATCTCGGCTCACTGCAAACTCTGCCTCCTGGGTTCACCCCATTCACCTGCCTCAGCCTCCCGAGTAGCTGGGACTACAGGCGCCCGCCACCACGCCCGGCTAATTTTTTGTATTTTTTTAGTAGAGACGAGGTTTCACTGTGTTAGCCAGGATGGTCTCCATCTCGTGACCTCATGATCTGCTCGCCTTGGCCTCCCAAAGTGCTGGGATTATAGGCATGAGCCACCACACCCAGCCAATTTAACATTAATTTAAATATTCCCGGAACTTTTATTACATTTATAACTTTCAGTTTTTTTTTTTTTTTTTTGAAGTAGGCTAGTTGTCCTATAAGTCCCAAATCCACATAACAAAAACCACCTGAACCCCATAAACTACTGGGATTTTTTTTAAAAGTTAAAGATGTTGTCAGGTAACCCCCAACAGTCTTTTCTTTTTAAAGAAGCAATAAAATAACCGAGACCAGGGTTTTGAGAACAATTTGGTATTTCCCTTCATGGATCATTCATTCATTCATTCATTCATTCATTCATTCATTCAACTAAATAGTTCCAGAGTGCTTATTAGATGCTAGAAACTGTGTTAGTGCTAAGGATACCAATGATTTTATTGGTATTAAAACTACCTGTAGCTAGTTTCTAATGAGCCAAGAGGAAAATGCAGCTTCATAGGATAAAATATGTGGAAACTGGTAGATATTCCACAATCTAGTAATAGCTGAATTAGGTTGAGGGACGAACTGGGTTGTTCTGATAAAGAACTTGTTCTAGGACTTTTTGATTTCTTTCCCAATTTCTGCCATGGATGAAAGTTTGACTGAGGTTGGTCAGAACTGTTTAATCATCATAGATTTCAAATTTTATTTTATTTTTTCCTTTTTTGTGCTTTGGGGTAATATGATGTGGATGGCTTGCAGAGTAGAGATTAGAAACAACAGTGTACTGAGCCTCATCAGTGTTTTAGTGTGGGAAGTACAGTTTTTCTGCTTTTTAATGAATTCTTGTACAACCTAATGGCTTTGCTCCAAAAATGTCCTACTGGAGTGGAGGATTACCTTACATGGGTCATTACACTTCGAAGCTTTAAGCCTCAGAATAAGCATTAAATTAAAATTCCCTGCACCTAGTAGGCAGAACATTGTGACACTCAAAAGATGTGAAAGTGCTAAGTGAATTCTGAGCAATATTATCACCACTGCATATTTATTGAGTTCAACAGGGTGCTAAGTACTGTACAGACAGATAATACAAGCAGTCTACAAAAAAAAAAAAAAAAAAACCCACAGCAATAGTCTTATAAGAACTCTCTCATTCATCTGCCCTAGGAATAGACACTGTAACTAGACTTGTTAGAGAGAGTCTCCTCTTTTCAAAAGTATCCTCAAGGTTCTTTATGCTTTTGTTTGATTTGAACATACTCAATTTTCTACAGTTACCATTTATGAATGTGACCAAGTCTCCCAATTTCAAAATTACCATAAGAATGCTGCAGGCATTAAACTGAAGAAGAACTTCATCTCTTTGCAACAGAAAATTATGAACTGAGTTTTCTGGGAAATCTTAAAGAAATCAGTTGTAAAATATGATATACATACTATTATGTTTTTGATTCAACTGGGAAAATAATGCATTTTCAAATTTAATAATATTGGTCTTCTTAACTAACCTTCAATTTTCTGAAAAATGCAAATTTGAAAGCAAAAGGAATTTAATAGTTTAGTTTTAAATTAAAGAGTGAAAACTATTGAAAGTTAAAGCATGAAGTGAATTTCCTATTTTTTAACAAATCTAGATACAAATAGAGAAAAAATTAAAGTACAGGGTACCCAAGATGTAAGAACCAATATGCATGTGGATGAGCACAAAGAATAACTTTGCATATCCAGAAACTAATTGAAGAATCCTGGCTTACTTTATTTAAATACCAGCCCATCAGGGTTAAGAAAAAAAATTGAGCACTTTAGAGAAAATGGGTTATAAACTGTCATTGTTGAGTTTAGTGTTCTGACAACTTTGAAAGTAACTACAATGTAATTTCCCAAGTTGGTAGCTAAAATAATAGAACATCTGGATGCCATTGAAATGCATGACAATCAAGGAGAGAACAGAAAAGCAGTGAGAACAATGCTTTTCCCTTTGCTTATCATTCTTTGGAGTTTTCAACTCTTACTCCAACCTCAATTGTGGTAGTCAAGGGCAACTCCCTTCTCAAAGATTCACCTATGATTTCTAAGATCCCTGAGTCCATCTCTGGGTCTACTTACGGCTTCCAGAAGCTGTATTTTCCCCCAACTTGGCTTCTTAATCTCTTATGTCAGAATTTAAGCCTGAACACCTGTGTGAGGTGGTAAGCAGTGTGCAGTGTCTTTTATGAATTGGTCAGAGTGCTGATTTCAAGCTTATAAGCTGGGGCTGGCCTTTGGAAATGTACACATCTCCAGATAACACCATTTATTAAGCAACTTCAAGCTCATGCATTCTGTCCTTCGGGGGGCAAGTAACCCTACTGTGGAAAACATAATTAAGTTAAACTGTAGGTGGTTCAGATATATTTGTGTTACCAACTGGCAACCTTATAGATGATGTTTTCTTCTACAGTTTCTGAACTGCCCTTGTCATTTGCTAGGCATTTATAGTTACATATTTATGCCTCTGGAAATATTGGGCAAAAGCCTAGATAGCTAAAGCTCCTCTCAGGTAAGAATTGTAAAGTCGAGTTGATATTAGTTTTCTCTTTCCTCTGTCTAAACACAATGAAAAGAGAAGGTAAGAATATATTTTCTTTCATTTTAATTCAGCTAATATTTAGAGTCTAATAAGTACAAAGTCAGTACCAGGAAGAAAACAAAAACAAGTCATTAAGGACTTTGTAATCTATGATTTCACAACAGACTCATATTCATGAATTATGTATTTCTTTACATTTTTACTCTCAAAAAGGGATATTTTATAGAAGCATATTATTTTTCATGCCCTCCCTCCATGAAAACCACATTTCAAGGTTGTCTGAAAGTGGGGTTTCTCTGAGTGCAGAAATGACTTATTCTTGGCATGCACATGAGAGTCTTTCCAGAGTCCCTTTTTCTTAACAGCTCCAAGTTGGAACTGATGGGGGATGTGTGGCAGGAGACAGGGGCTGCTCTTCTTTCTTCTTATTCTACCTGCATCATCTGAAGAGATTTTGCTTTTAAACATGGGAAGGCATATGTGCCCTCTCAGAGACATGACAAGCCTCAGCTACAGTTTGATTTGGATCCTTTCCCGCTTTTTACACTACAATTTGTCACCAGTAGAGAATGCAGACAGCTATGCCAAATGCGAATGTCGCTTGCATGCCCACATTTGGCAAATGTTTATCCAGATCTTTAGTTTGGGCTTTAAATAATCCATCATCAAGCAGATGATTTCTAAGGTACTATTTAGCTCTGAAATTTTATGATTCTGTGGGATTTATTTGTACTTTTGTGAAAAGGTGCTTACAATATATTTTGTCTTCAATGACGAAATGTTGTAAGGTAGAATATCAAACTACACTGGAAGAAAGGGGAGTAGTTGATATTTGTGGGTAACCTGTTCAGATGTCTAAAGTTAGGTTACATGTTTAGGCTCTTGATATACTTTTTCAAAGGACATGAATTAATATGCAGTACTCTTTTTTCCAAATGTTTCAAAGATATTTATATAAACATTTCTTACACTGTATAATTTTTCCTACAGTAGGTAAATGCTATAAGGTGGAGTATTACAGCTCCAGTCAAGGGATAGATTTTTGTTCATGTCTGTGTGCAATCTGATCAAGTATCTGAAATAATCTGCCAAATTACATTCGATGATGTGCAGGGTCTTTCTTTAAGCTGATCCACAGGCAGAAGGGAAAGTTAGTAAATGGCTTGAAACTGGGCACCAAACCAACACTACAGAAGTATCACTAGGGACTCCTGGGGGGCTGGGTTATATTCACGCAATATTCTAGAAAAAGTGATAGATGGTTCCTACTCAAGGTCATTGGAAACTCTACCATAGATTGCTATTTAATGAGATCCTATGCAATGGAAACAAGTAACATATGGAATGTAAATATATTAATATAGAAAAATGTCCATAATAAATAAGCAAGGATATGAAACTATATATAGTATGAATTAGATTTTTTTTTCACAAATTTTATGCAGGATGATATGAAATACATGTGTATACATATATACATAAATGTAAAAGAAAGTTCTGAAAGATTATTTACCAAAATTTAAAATGCAATCATCAGTTCATGGAAAAATTATGAATATTATTAAATGTTTTTATTTGCTTATCTTTGTCTTCTGTTTCTGTTTTTTTAAATTTTCTTACAATGAACATGTATCATATATTAACATAGTTACATGTTTCACATATTTCCATAATTGGAAATAATTGTATTTTTAAAAATCCTAACATAGGCACTATGTAATTTCTAAAAGAGGAGTTTTGGAATAGGCTTTTTCTCCCGTTCACCTGGGTATGTACATGCTTTACACCATGAGAAACTGAGTTCACTCTTCCTTACATGTTGATGTCCTTGTGGCATGACAGGAACTTTTAAAGGAATTGCTTCTGGAAGCATCATTTTTGAAGACGGGTAAATGGTTTTGTGCATGTATCAAAGCACACATCATGGGTCTGTCACGGCCTTGCACAGAGATATTTGTAATTCTTCATTCAGAGGTGAAGCAAGCATGCCCTGGCTACTACTGATAGAGACAGAACAACACCTTCAGTTGTAAAAAATGCTAAATAAAAAATTCCATTCTGTCCTGGCTGACACCAAACAAACGCATCTCTAATTCCTGCATACCTCAAGAGTCTGTCTGCTGCTGTTATGTCTCCCTGCCAACAAGGCTATAATATTGCTTTAAATTTGACTGCAGCCTTTCTGACTTTTTCACCTAATGAGAAAAGGTTCTTAGACCTTGGATGGTAAAGATGGGACATGCAAAGTTGAGACTTTGCCAAAGTTATTTGCAGTGACAAGAAGAATGCCATATACCATGAAGAGAAAATCTCAGTCATTTGGTATCCTATGGGATCAAAATTTGCTTTCATAGTCTTCAGTTCAAAAACAAAACAAGAACAAATTAAGTCTCTCTCAATATGGGGAAAGTCAGAACACTGGATCGGTCAGTCTACTTTGTGGTACTAGTTGCTTAGTTTAAAGTGCTTTGTCTTTGTGAAGCTTCATAAGAGGGCTACTAATGAGTACCTATACATTTTCAAAAATATTGACCTTTTTCTATTTTATTTGAAAGTAGTCACCTAAAAGTAGATTTTATTTCAATTATGTAACAGCAAGGTATACATCAGCCTGGAGCTTAGCCCCACATCTAATTTTAAGACTTATCATCATCTTTAAAAGTCTAGAGTGGCATGCCAGGAATTATAATGGGTACCTCATGAAAAATCTAAGATCTTTCTTCTGAATTATGTATTTATGATCTCCCGAGGATGACAGATTTCAGGTAGGTAAAAGTGATTTAGGAACTGCTTTTAGGCTCCAAACAGGAGCTGGGGTTGGCAAGCCACTTCAGTACAGACTGGGATGCAGTGGGAGAAAGCCCTTCCCTGTTCTGCATATTAGCTGGCACCCCAAGGGCTCCGCAAACCTCTCACCTAGGTGCCTCCTCTGTGTGCTTACTGTACATTCTGTGAATCTCTGGACAGTACATATCACTATATCCTGCAAAGCCTGGATTACCTGGGTTGTGGGTTACCTGGAGCCCTAAACTTCAACTTAGCCAACATACATCAAGTGCATATTATATCCCTGGCATTGTTTCAGGTGCTAGGGTACAAAGTGGAGTAATCTGGCCCTTCCTCCTATGGGTGACCTTCACTAAAGGTAGGGCCAGGAAGAGACAGGATGAGAAATCTCAGTGGAGCTTATTTTGCAGCTTGCTAATGAAGCTAAGAATAGCCTGAAGGAGAGGTGGAGTTTGAAACTACCCAGGGCAATGATTTTTAAATGATGGTATCTGCTGCTGAATATTAACCATGCTGTGGGCTACCTCCACAGAACATCTCCTGAATAGTCACATCCAGTTTCGTATTTCTACACAATTGAGGTTTTGACATCTGAATGAAACACAAAAAAATTCCCATTAGATGTCTAAATGTTAAACACATTGACTGCATTAACAAATAAACACAATTTAAGACCTTAAAGGGGTTATGATTCTGGGAGAAAGCTTAGGGGTTAGTGATAAGGCTGGATAGGCCTGAACATGGCTGACCTGGGGAAATTAGCTATTTTTCCTGGTTTTAAGACTAACTAATTTATGGAGCTCCAGGATGCTTGGAAATGCTACTGCTCTGTTATTGGAGCTTGGGTGCTTCGGTCTACCTATTGGATGCTGGTTTAGAAAGTCAGAGAGAAAGACTGTAGATCCAACAGTAGAGATCTAATGACCTTCATCATAGCCATGCCAGACCCGCGGTTGACTCATTAGCCAGTCTTTGGAGAATAAGCTATTCCAAATTACATGGTTACAGCTTATTTAAGTGGATGGTGGCCAGTGGAAGCTGATAAATCTCTAAAATTTTGGGATCTTCTTCAGAAAAGGGCTGAAAAAATTAATACATTTTTGAGTGCATACCATGTGCCAGGAACCTCTGTAGTCTCATTCATAGATGCTATCTTATTAAAGTATGGTAAGTATATTCAACAACTATGAACAAAACTATAAAATATGACACATAATATAAGGCCTTAAGTGTTCTGAATTTTGTCACAAGATGACTGCTTCAGGAATCACATGGAAAATATTAAAGCTTCTAATCATAATAGCTAACATATTAAACACTTAACATGTGCAATGCATGTGCAACATAAATATCTTCACCAAATCTTATAAAGGTGTTATTATTGTCCCAATTTTATAGGTAAGGAGATGGAAGTTTAGATTAAGCAGTTTGGCTCTAGGTCACACAGCTTGTGAGTTATTATGTCTGTCTCCAAATCTTGTGCATTAACCATCTCTATCTACATTTATAGCATATTAGTTTGATGTAAATGTAAAGGGACAATCACAATTAGGACAGTGTTTTATAAGACATTTTTTTCACTGTTTGATTGAATAATTGTGTAACATCCATACAGTGCTATACTCCCAAAAATTAAACAACCGAATTTATTATAGGTTTTCCCAATTTTGAAGGCTGGTATTGTTCCAAGATTCTAACCTATTTTCCTTGGCTCTGACGTGCAGGGCTGTCCTGAATTATTTTCATGACAATGTTCTGCATCCTCACGCTGACAACTCTCTTGGTATTTCAGTAAACCGGTCTTGCCACAAAATAGATGAGGTTGGTAGCCCCCAATTTGCCACAAAAGCAAGTTGCTTGAAAGGTCTTGAAACAACAGCTCATTTGAACAAAGCTGTCTGCTGTAGGCAGGAAGCATGCCAAAGTAGTTTTTCCTGATTATTAATAGAAGCACTTGAGTTGAATTCCATATTTTAAACTTGCTGTCATTACATTTTAAATTTTCCCACAGACAGATTTGAAGTCCTCAACTGGGTCAAACACATCAGATGTTAGGCATGAGCTTCAGTGGTTTGTGAAGGCCTCGATAAAATTAGACTGGACAGATCATTCTGTAGCTCAGAGAGTGTGTGGCATAAAATAAACTAGGAAAGCCACACAAAGGAAAGAAGGAAAAGGAGCCACGGAAGTAAAGGGCAGAGAGTCAATTTACCATCATTGTACTATGGGGAAGAAGCCAGTCTGGGCTCCCAGGATGGGGGATTCACAGTCAGGAGTTCTCACGATTGTTCAGAGACATGCAGGAAACTTCTAACCTCTTCTGTAAGAAGGTAGAAGCCATTTGTGCAATACCAACCCTTCAGGGTAATAGGCTCCCTTCCACCAACTCCCAGAACTCAGCCAGAGGTTGTGGATATTACAGTTGCTTGGCTCAGAAGACTAAAAGGAAGCAGCAACATAGCACCACATTTGGAAACCATTCACAAATGAAAACAAAGCAGAGTCTTAGCTCCCTACAGCCTGTGTGCACAGCTCAACAAGCTGTGACCTGCCCACAGCAATTATCTGCCTGTGCACCACGGGTGAGCAGAGCAGTCAAAACTGGCTCAATTCCATTGCCAGGCAGAGCCACTGGGTGGAAGAACCTCCCTAGATCCAAGTGAACTGGTTTCATCTACTGCTGCTCTACTAATTAGTGTTCAGGTTTAAGGAGAAACAAAACAAACACCACCTTTCACAAACAGGTAAATTAGAGGTGGTTATTCATGGAATCAAAGACTTACTCCAGACAACTCTCCCAATATATGTAAGTGTTTGCCTGCAGCTTATTAACTAGTAGGTCAACCAGGAGCACAGAAAAGCAAAGTTAAAAAGAGCTACTGCCCGATGAGATGCTCACACAACTTGAGGTACCCCAAAGATCCACAGCACCCTTCCGTTCCTTGGCTCAGACAGAAACGCCTGTGTGGACAATTGTTCAGCTGAGATCCCAACCAAGTCCTCATATGTGATCATTTCCAAAGTCAACAGACTCTCTTAAGACTCAGCCATAGGCTCATTTCTTATTTATTTTTAAGGGGACATTTTAAAAGATGGGTACATTCTAAAAGATGTGAGGTGAAGGGAAAATAAGAAACTAATTAGATCCTACAAAATATGTGAATTACTTACTTCATTCTGAGAGGATTACAAATTATGAGGCAAGTAAGAAATCTTCCTTTCTGTCAAACGTTGCAAAACAGGGGTTCGTTGACTTACAGTGTTTTTAAAAAAATGATGGAGTTGTCAACATGTAATATAGAGAGATGTGGAATGCAAATGTGATTTGGTTTTTTAGGAAAGAAATTAAGACTTCCTGCTGATACTGGGCCTACCTGCTTTCATACCTGCTGCTGGCAGAGCCTCTTTAGAAGAAGGGGCAGGTGGAATCCACTGTTCCTCCCCCTCCAAGTCCCCACTGCCCGCACACATGCTACTCCTCTGAATTCCTTACCTACCCAGACCCATGGGCATCTTGTAATCTCTGTTTTGAATGTACTAGCTCTGAGAATTAATATTTGCTCTGACAGGTTTGTTTTTCTGCGTCAGATTCAATATTTACTCTTTAGACAATAGGGAAATTTAAGTAGTACATCTGCAATTCATACTGGTGGGAAGATCTCAAAAAGGATTATTCTTAAGGGCCCATACCAACCCGGACAGTTCTGTAAAATTAGGAATAGTAACCCTCGCTCCCATCTCACAAGCATGCCACCACCACCACTACCACTACTGCCACCATTACCACCACCACCACCATTACCACCATCTCCACCATCACAATAGTCACTGCCACCCTCATCTCCATCCTCACCACTGCCACTACTATAGTCAAAACTGCCATCTCCTCCACCACCACCACCATCACCAACACCCTCACACCACCACCATCACCACCACCCTCACACCACCACCATCACCACCACCATCACGCCACCATCATAGCACCATCACACCACCACTATCACACCACCATTACCACCACCATCACATCATCATCACACCACCACCATCACACAATCATCACACCACCACCATCAAACCACCATCACACCACCACAATCACCACCACCATCACACTACCACCATCACCACCACCACCACACCACCACCATCACACCATCACACCACCACCATCACACCATCACACCATCATCACACCACCATCATCACACCATCACACCACCACACCACCATTACACCACCACCACCATCACACCATCATCACATCACCATCATCACACCATCACACCACCACCAACACCACCACCATCACACCACCACTATCACACCACCATCACACCACCACCATCACACCACCATCACCACCACCACCACCACCACCACTATCACCACCACCACCACCACTATCATCACCACCAACACCACTATCACACCATCACACCACCACCACCACACCACTACCATCACACCATCACACCATCACCATCACACCACCACCATCACATCATCATCACACCACCATCATCGCACCATCACACCACCATCACACCACCACCATCACACCACCACACCACCATCATCACACCATCACACCACCACACCACCACCAACACCACCACCATCACACCACCACCATCACATCACCATCACACCACCATCACACCATCACACCACCACCATCACACCACCATCATCACATCACCATCACACCACCACCATCACCACCACCACCAACATCACCATCACACCACCACCACCACCACCACCACATCACACCACCACCACCACCACCACCATCACCACCACCACCACCATCAACACCACCATCACACCACCACCATCACACCACCATCACCACCACCACCATCAACACCACTATCACACCACCATCACACCACCAACCATCACCACTCCTTGTTTAGCTAGACTTGGAATGTCAATGGCTATCCCTAAGTAGCCTACTATAACCTTTTTGGGGGATTATTTAAGAATGACACGAGGCCATGCGCGGTGGCTCACGCCTGTAATCCCAGCACTTTGGGAGGCCGAGGTGGGTGGATCCCGAGGTCAGGAGATGGAGACCATCCTGGCTAACATGGTGAAACCCTGTCTCTACTAAAAATACAAAAAATTAGCCAGGCCTGGTGGTAGGTGCCTGTAGTCCCAGCTACTCCAGAGGCTGAGGCTGAAGAATGGCGTGAACCCAGGAAGCGGAGCATGCAATGAGCCGAGATCACCCCGCCACTGCACTCCAGCCTGGGCGGGTGACAGAGCAAGACTCCGTCTAAAAAAAAAAAAAAAAAAGAATGACATGAATTTAGAAAAATCTCCTGCTGAGGAGGGGTTTGTTCCTGGGCAAGAAGCATTCTTGTGGGTAAAGCACTGGGATTTCTGAGAAAGGTATGCTGGCAACACTCACTGAGAAGAATGGAGGAAGGAGGCACTCAGGAAGCTAGAAACTTGAAGGCAGGGAAGGAGTTAGGAAGCCGTGTATGCCACAAGAGGGCCTTCTGTGGAGACTTTTAACTTGGGAGATAATTCTCCCTTGGGATATGGAGCATGAAGCATGGGAACCCTCAAATTTAGATGGAGGTTTTTCTACCGTATTGTAGTTGCTGCAGTCCCTAATAAAGTCTGATTCATTTGCATAGCCTTGTGAGGTGGTGGTGTGAGGAGGGGAAGGGGCAGGCCAGTCGATGAAATCTGGCTGCTTACTGGTCTGCTAGGGCTGCATAACCAAGGAACACAGACTAAAGTGCCTGAAACGACAGAAATTTGTTTTTTCACAGTTCTGGAAGCTAGGAATCTGAGAAGGTATTGACAGGGCTTGGTTTCTTACAACACCTCTCTCCTTGGCTTGTACAGACAGCTGTCTTCTCCCTGTCTCTTCAAATGGCCTTCCCTCTGTACATATCTATGTCCAAATTTCCTCCTCTTATAAGAACATTAGTCAGTCATATTGGATTAGGGCGCTCTCCAATGACCTCACTTTAATTTAATGACCTCTTTAAAGGCTCTTCTTTCCAAATCCAGTCACATTCTGAGGTACTGGAGGTTAGGATTTGAACACATGGATTTTGGTGGTGGGGGCTGGTGCACGATTCAGCCCATAATACATGCTTTACAGTTACTCCTCTGCTGAGTCCAAGCTGGTACCCACCATGTGGACACAGCGTCCTCGCAGACGGTCTTGGTCCTGGAGCTCAGGGCACAGCCCAGCAGCAGAGTGAGCCTTGTCCAGAGCTGGGTGGATGGGGCAGGCCAGACTACAGGCTCTGAGGATTAGCTGAGGGGGTGGTGGATGGACAACCGGAGTATGAGAGAAAACCTGCTCTTTTCAGATGCATACAGACTGATCCTTGAGGCTGGGTTAACTTGACACCTGGGTCAATCCCTTATTGCAAAATGAGAGTGAGAAAAGATGATTCAATTTGCCACATTTCAATAAGCTGATGGATATTGGTAGCCATATTTGTTCCATAAAGAGAGAAAGACCTATCCTGGGCACTGCCATGAAGTAGCTGTATGACCTTGGATCGCTCTCCTCTTTTCTAGGTCTCAGTTTCTGTATCTATATAATGTGAGAGCACAGTTGGGAATATATGAATTAATAACAGTTTCTTGATGCCAAGACAGCAGCTAACAAAAGTAGCTCCCTGCTTGATCTGCAGTTTGGTACTCTAGGAGACCTTACTGTGAAAGTCAAAGGAAAAAATGTCCAGTGGGAAAAACACACCAATTTCAAGAAGAAAACCTTGGTACTTGGCCCAATGCCAGGCCTTGAACAGGCATTCGATAAAGCTTTTATGAAAGGAAGTAAAAACAGAAAGAGTGCATATCAACTTTATCGAGGTTGATACAAGAAGAATAACAATGTGAACAAATGAGAGAATGGAAGGAATGAGTGGAAAGAGGTCAGAAACTGTGTCACAGGGCATTGATTGTGTGTGGTGCCTCCTGGGAGCTCCAGAGCACAGAAGGTGTTATCAACTCTCCTTCTGACGCTGATGCCTGCTCCATGCTGCTATTTTTATGCACAGACATACCATTTTTTGAGGGCCCGTGGATACTTCCTGCAGAGTTTTCTGAGGGTGGCAGAAAGAGACGCCTAAGGAGAGAAACTTCCATTTTTCTTGAAGTTAAATTACGAAACTATGGACTGTTTAATGGGTTGAAATGAGCCTGCAGTTCTTCTCCACCAGAAATTATCATTATTTTAAAAGCAGATGCTTTACCAAAGTAAGAAACTGCTAAGGGTGTACTCTCACCAAAGAAATCAATTTGCATCCTAAGGCAAGAGAAAACGTTATAAAAACTTAATAAAGAGCAATATTTTTTCCCTCAGAAAATAAAACTATAAAAAGGGATGAGAACTTCAGACCGGAAGAAAACATATTCACATGAGTTGTATGTTACAGAGGACAATGAATGAGTTTGTTAAAAAAGACAGATACTAAATAATATACATTCCTGTGGATCCAGCCTATTCCTTTGTAATCTGTTATTTATACTGACTTCACTATTACATTTAACCACATTCTCTGGGCTGTTCCAAGTTCTATGCATACATATGATATAATTTCTCATCCACTGTCTTTACACTGGTTACTGGGCCTTGTCATCTTCTTTTCAATTTTTTTTTTTTTTTTGATTTGCAAATAAAACACTCTCTGTGTTCTCTTTGGGAGACTTTTATCAGAACCATCCAGCCCTGAACGGAGAAGCATTTCAAGATCAAAAGGGAGGCAAATAATACTCTTCAGCAAGCAAGATAAAGATTCACACATAATTAAGCCAGGACTATAGGATTATTTAAGTAGATGTATCTTTTAAGAATAATCGAAGTGCTATAAGCTTTTCAAACTGCTGGAGCCAGTCCAGGAAAAGAAAGGGAACTGGCAGTGTGTTTGTGGAGGACAAGGGGAGGAGGAAGGAGATGGAAAAGAGGGAAAGGACAAGCAATAGGCAACTGGTGTCTTTGTGTGCCAGGCCTTCCATGCAGTTTGTGAGGCAAGTTTATTAACCCCATTTTCCAGATGAAGAAAAGGAGGATCAAAGTTAATTTAACTTGGCAACGCTCACGCAGATGAAAAGAAGCCGAGCATGCCTGCTTTCTGTCTCTATGTCCATGCTCTTTCCTGCATGTTAATTCTCTCCCCTTCAAGGTCTCATTTAGGAGTAAAATAACGTATCTTAATGTAAGCATTCATTCACACACTTATTGAGCGTTCCTTGTTTCCTGGGTGCCAAACAGATGCTTGAATACAGAGATAAGTAAGACATTCTGTGCCGACAATGGCTACTATTCATGGAATACGTACTGTCTAACAGACGGCGTCCTGAGCATGTTTCACCTGTCATTTAATCTACTCTTTATACCAACCCTATGGCAGGAATTGTTATCCCCACTTTACAGATGAGAGAAAGGGGATCCAGAGAAGTTCAATAGCCCATCTAAGCTCTGTGAACAGTACCAAAATACAATTACAGGCACACCTGAATTTAACATTTGAGCTTTCCCACACTATCTTAATTCACTGTCTTGATAAATCAAGTTGCATGCCCACAGGGAGCTTAAACATCTCATAGGTAAAAAAAAAAAAAAAAAGGAAAGAAAATCCAAAACACCCACCCAAAACAACAAAAAAACCCCACAATCCATACAAGTGATTATATAATAAGAAAGAGTTAGTGCATTTATTTCCTATTTCACAGCTGCCTTCTCTGATAATGAAGTAATCAGGGCTAAAGTCACAACCAACAAACTAAAACGTTAAATTCACTGTTTCATTTACGTGTCCGTTATCAACTCTCGGCATCTATATGCTGGAATTAGTCTTCTATCTCCACTATAATCATAACTGGATATCAAGGAAGGTATATGACTTTGAACAAATGAGCTAAAAATTCTTTATTTTTGCATTTTATGGTAGGAAGAGAAGATCAAGCCAATATTTTCACATAACAGACTTCCAAACCAGGCAAGAGTTAACACTTAGAATTCACTGAAGAAGTATAAGCTGTACTTGTGAATTTGCCTACAGTTCTTTGCTGCTCTTGTTGCTTTAGCAAGTCTTTGGATTCTGATAATGACAACCCTCTTTTTATAGTAACAGATTTTAGGCAAATGCTCTACAGACTGAAAAACCCATGCAGCCCATACACCATCAAGCTAAATATCTTAAACCAATGTAGAGATGGAGTGTCAGCAGTATACAAGTAAAGTGCCATCTACCACGGGGATAGCAAACTACCAACAAATCATTAATGTCCTCCTGGTTATCTATTCAGCAGTGTACCTGCCAGGTCAGCTTCTAAATGGGTCCTTTCAAGAAGAGTCGATTTTATTTTATTGGGAAGGACAGATATGAAATAGAGCCAGAAGGTTAATATGAGTTTAAGAGGAGCATAAGGTTATCTGGGCAATTAAACGCTCTCCAGGAGGTTAATTACCCACACCTAGGCCTTACAAGTCACAAAATATATCAGCAGTTTCAAAATTTTGTGTATAACAGACAACTCTATTCTACATTCTCAGTGATATCATTTCACTTATTTTTTGCAGGACTAAGTTAAAGTAACATTCCTTCTATGGTCTATTTAGGAAAAAAAAAAAGAAATGTTGTTCAAACTGCTGCAGCAATGTCATATAGAAGAAAAAATGTGGCCAAAATTGTACAATAGAGAGTGAGAGTAAGACAGTGTGCGTAAGACAGAGAAAAAGAGAGAGAGGACAGAGGGAGCGAGAGATTGAGATTGAAATTGAACTGGTTTCTGAAAGCCTTAGTAGATTTACTAAATGAAACTGTGTGTGTGACCAGCCTGGGAGCTGGGTAGGGCAACGAGGTTGCTGGAGGGCAAGTTGGTATGTTTCTGATGACCTGTGGTTTTAAATGTCTTCACTCTAAAGACCACAGAAAAGCCAGTGTGCTGTTGCTAGCTGAAATCATGATAGGATTTGTGTTAGACCTACTTGACCCACTGCCCTCACCCTCATTCAAACCACCATCATCTCTCACCTGGATCTCTATAAAAGCTTCCCACATTTCCCTGCTGCCACTGGTCATCCTTGACCCCCACCCCAAGCCTGTCTCTGCCCAGCAAGGCAGTCAGTCATCACTTATGATGGCAGTCACATCATGTCACCCCTGCTTAAAGGCTTTCCATTGCATTCAGGAAAAATTCAAAATCCTTACCACAGTCCCCTCTGTTTGCCTTTCCAACCCGCTTTCCTATAACCCCTGCCCTCCCATCCCCACCCTGCCTTTACATTCTTCATCACAGTGGTCTTGATTCTATTTCTTGAACAGAATCTTAACATCATGTCATCAAATGCCA
Source organism: Mandrillus leucophaeus (assembly GCF_000951045.1). Classification (NCBI taxonomy): domain Eukaryota; kingdom Metazoa; phylum Chordata; class Mammalia; order Primates; family Cercopithecidae; genus Mandrillus; species Mandrillus leucophaeus. The sequence continues at coordinate 1,751,518 of NW_012104976.1, read as the reverse complement.
CGTCAAACAAGCCCTCCTAACTAGTCTACTGAATGTTGCCTGTCACTTTCCCCCCGCCAACTTTCAGGCACTATCATGGAATCTTCTTTTAGTGGCTTCAGAGAGCTTCTTTCTGAAGTTACAGCACTTATTCATTTTCATGTGCCTCCCCATCCTTCCTGCTCACTTTGTGTCCCCAGGACTTAGGGCAGTCCCTGGTACATGGAGTGAGTACAGGGCTTGCTACCTGGGGCTCCTTCTGCATTTCAGTGATCTGGAGCTTCTATCTTTCCTGGAGTGGAGTGGTGCTGTTAAATCTTTAGAAAGCTTCTAATATTATGTCATCATGTGATAATACTTAAAACCACAACAATCAACAATGATAACCACATTTTACTAAGCACCTACTTAGCACCAGATACTGGACTGGATGTTTTACATGTATTTTATATTTTAATCTCCCAACAACCCTATAAAGTTGTTCATTGCTATGCTGTCCTACTTCCCTGTGCAGATGATACCAGGTACAAGTTGAATAGCCCTAATGTGAAAACCCAAATTCCAAAATGCTCAAAAATCTGAAAGTTCTTGAGGGCCAACATGATGCTCAAAGAAAATGTTGAATGGAACATTTTGAATTTTGGAGTTTTGAATTAGGGATGTTCAACTAAGAATACTGAAAACATTCCAAAATACCAAACATTTCAAATCCCAAGCATTTTAAAATTATTTTTTATGACAATGCATAATAGATGTATATAGTTTCAGGGTACATGCGATAATTTAATACATTCGTGTACTTGTGAAGATCAAATCAGTGTACTTGGGTTATCTATCATCTTAAACATTTGTTACTGCTTTATGCTAGAACCATTTTAATTCTTCTCTTCTAGCTATTTTGAAATATGCAATAGATTATTATAAACTCTAGTCACCTGAATGATCTATTTAATACTGAGTCTTATGTGTTGTATCACACCATATGTTTGTACTAATTTATTAACTTTTCTTCATACTCCCCACCCCATCTCAAGCATTTTGGATAAGGGGTACTCAACTTGTACTGATCAATGATATTCTAGATCCCAATCTGTGTTAGTCCAAGGTACTAAAACCTTACTCAGTATTTATGTAAGTCTGTAAAGGATGTGAATCCATTCAGGGTTCTTTTGGGGAGTGAATTCAAATGCTTGGAAAATATTCTTCCTCTTTGTTCTACTATAGTTCCATCCTGTGACAGTCACACTGCACCACAAACCTCCTGATGACAGAGACCACCTTGCAAGGGACTGGGCTGTAAGTGATCTCAGCCAGACTCCTCAGATAATGAGACACCCTTCCTGCTTCCTTCTGGGAAGTAATGGGTTCAACTATCTAAGAACACAGCCTCTCCAGGTGTCCTGGACTGTCTTCTGGAAAGGAAAGAACCCCACGAATATAATATAAGGTCTTATTTTTCTGGCAAATGTACTTAGGTTCTGGACCAGATAGGTAGTGCAGCCTGTTAATAGGATTTTGAAAAAAGAATTACTATAATTATTTTTTTTGGCAGCCTGGAGCCTTTTATCTTTATGAGATGATAGTAATGTTTTAAAAGGATTATCATAGTGTTGTATGATGATGATGATAATAATAATAATAATCCTTTATTATATGCAATGCTTTAAGAGTTTTAAAAATACTTTGATACAAAATAGAAGGTTTGATTCTAAGAGTGATCTTTTGAGGTATAAGGGATTGTAATTGTTTGCCAAATTTCATAGTAGGGGAAACTAAGGTTCAAGGCAATTAAATAGCTTCAAGCTATTCACAGCAGGGCAGCTTCAAGACCCAGGTAGCCTGATTCCTAGTCCAGTGTTCTTTAAATAAATCATGACTGGTGAGCTAATTTAAAGGAGGAGACCAGAAGAGATTCTATCATAAGATTTGAAGTGTGTGTTTGTGTGCATGTGCATGTGTGTGTGTGTGTGTGTGTGTATGTGTGTTTGTATGTATGTTAGGAGGGGTGGTGGATTCCAGAAAGTGATTCTTAGGAAATAAAATATTATTTTAGAAGCGTAGACACATTATAAAACCTTAACAAAGCCTTGAGTTCCTAAGCATTGTCATCTGTTTCATATCACACCATCACAATTAAATCATGGTGTCATACAAACTACCCAGGCTTCAAGCGTCCCAATAAAGACACTCGATACTTAAAGAAAGAACATTCTGCAAAGCTCTTTCGTATTTATTTTCTCATCTCATAGCTTTTTATTCTCTCTCCAGAAATAACGCTTTTAGAGTTTATTTTGCTGCAGTTTCTGTCTTAATGAATTAAAGGAGTCCATTTTATGGTTTCAGCAATAGTCATCTCTGGCAGTGACTCAACCAGCAGCTTTCTCTCAGTTCTTTCCCCAAGAAAAGAAAAGAGGAAAGCAAAGCTTCCTCATAAATGGTGCACTTACACTCTTTCTCTTTTTACATCTGTGGCCCCATTGGCTCACAGGGCTCTGCTCCTGAACTTTCTTTTCTGATTACTGACATGAGAGCCTGAAGTCAAGGCAGAGATGATGATACACCATTGTCTTCAGCAAAAGGCAAAGGCTGCTCTACCACCCTGGCTCAGCACACAGCAGCATCTTGAGAAGAACACACTAGAAATCCCTAAATTCAGAACATAGCAGCCCAAGAGAAATATATTCACTTTGATATCCACTGTTCAAATATATTGAAGGTGTAGTTTATGTTGAAGGTTAAAGAAGTTTAGTGAAAGTCAGTTTTAATGAATTCCAGTTCCCTCTATGCGCTTACCTCCAGAAAATGTTCTGCCTGCTGTTCTCGATCCAATTTCCTTGAAGTTGTTGTAATCAGACCTGTGTAGAAATGAGAATATTTGACTTTTAAATATCTGGGGCAAACAGCTTACTGAGTGTGGGGAAACAAGTCCAGTTAAAGGAAAAGCAAAAGTGGTGTGGAACTGTAACTTTCCAATCCCCCATGACAATCAGAAGGGTCTCAAGAATCATTCTTAAAGGAAAGTAAAATTTACAAAGAAAACCTGAAAAATTGTTTCAGCCTATCTACCACAGTTGGCATACTGTAATTACTTTGGGGAGGTAAAAACTCACTAAAGAACTTCTGTTTTTCTGATAATGAAGAGTTCCAATGATTCATGTGCATACGACTGAAATTCTACAGTAGAAACCTCATTAAAGATTTTAGAGTTCCTGAACAATTAATAGGTTGTTTATGCTGATTAGATTCAGGCTATGAAACAGTACTTTCTTACTTAACTTTTATATGCACATATAATTTTTGCTATACTTGACAAAGAAGGTTATTTCTGTAATCGCTACTTATACACATAATTATTTCAGATTTAATAACTTACACACCAAAGATCTCATACTGTAATTTTATCATTTTGTTTTATGTGTTTGAATCTTTATACAAAATAAGTTCGACATGAAAAATATCTATCTTTTCTTCCAATGGTGTTTCTCATAAGTGAATCACCCCTTTGAGTATAAAGACAAAGAAAAGAAAATGATAAGACAAAACCTTCAAGGCCTCTCAGCTTATTGCACCAATTTGTCTTTTGCAGGTTTTATTATTCCTTTTGTCAAATGGCAATTAGGAGGTCAAATTTATTTTCCATTTCTTGATTCCACGATGTCCCTAAAGAGAATATGGGGTGGGCTGTTTTCCTGGTGTATGCTGATGGACAATGGAGGAACAGAGAAAAATCATATGAAAAGCCTGTCCCAGTGCTGGTGAGGTAGGTGCAATGTGGAAAGGTATTTCCAGGGGCTGTGAAAGAGCTCTTGACCTCAAGCTTCTGTCTTGTATAGAAGTGGTGGGTGGGAGCACACAGATTTTAGAGAAAGCCAAGAAGAGACCACAGGAAATTAAATGGCTCCCCACGGCCTTCAAAATAATATCCCACTCAGAGTAACACGGCTGTTTACAAGCTAGCCCCTCCTCTCCACCTCCACACTCCCCACAGGAGGAAAACCTGTGTTTCCAGCACACAAATGATCTGACTTTCCATGAATTCATTCTGGAATGTGCCCCACAGATTTTTTTTCTTTATCTTTTTTATTGAAAATATAGATATATTGAAATATATGAAAAAATATATATATATATGGTAGAAAATGAGCTTATGATTCAAGCATACCACGTGAAATAATTAAATCAAGTCAATTAACACATCCGTCACCTACAATACTTATCATTTTTTTGTGGTGAGGACATTTGAAATTTATTAGCAATCTTGAAGTATACAATTAACTATTATTAATTATATTCACCCAAGCTGTACATTTCTACACTGAGCTAGATTTTTAAATTTTAGCTCAGATGTTAGCCTTTGCTGACCCTGTTTAACGGGGCTAGGTGGCCATCTGCTCTGCCCTCATGTAACCGGTGCTCTCCATTATTGATCTCTGCCTTATACTAGAATCCTTTGTTCACATGTCTGTATTTCCCCGCTAGACAAATTGACAGAGTTACTTCATGAGAAGGGCCTGTCTTTTGATTCGGAAACTGATACCTACCTAGTTCCTCACCTAGAACAAAGAATAGGAACTCTTTAACGCTTAGTTAATGAAAAGTTGCTCTGGAAGAGATCTACTGTATTTTATTCTTCAGTTTTGCTACAGACTTGGTATGTGTTTGTTTAAGAGGGTATTGTTTTGTGTTTGGAGGGTGTATTTGTGGTGGGAAAAGTTTGTGTGACATGTGTACTCATAAAGTTTGCAGAGTTCCTCTGTGTGAATGAGCAACGCTAGGCACTCTTGGATGTGAAGAGCTACTGTCAGAGATTAAGGAGGAAAGACTGCCACCAGGAAGGTCAAGGAAGATCAGTGACTTTCCTTCCTTAGCTGACCATCAGAATCACCAGGGAAACATCAAAAACATAGATTTTTGTCCCTCTGCTCCATCCCTCATTTACTCTATCAGAATCTCTCAGGATGAGGTCCGTGATGGTCCTCTTATTCTAAGAGAAAGGTGCTATCCAATTCCACTATCTTTCACTGAATCTCACTGTGACTTTTTATTGACCTTACTTCTTCTGACCAGACATGCCCAAGAACAAAATAGACTGAGCTGCTCTAGCATCTCGATTAGAACATTGAGCTCTGTGTGTGTGGGTGTGGGGTGGGGTGATGGAGATAGCCTGTGAGTGCCTGCTCAGGGGAGGTGGGGAGACGAATAAAGGGCAGCACAGCGCTCTGAGTCACACTGATGTGGATGTCTAACACACACATCTGACACCTTCATTTCTGGGCCATTCTATTGGACAAGGTCATATGTCACAGAGGCTCTTTCAAAGTGGGGAGTAACTCTCTTCTCACAAGTCAGGGGAAGCTTTCATGGAGCCTCTCCTCTCCTGTGTGGGGGCTCCTCTATTAGAGCCCACAATAGGAATGAGACATGTTTGTTATATTGAGGCTATAAATGAGTCAAAGGGCTGTTGGCCTTCACCCTGCTGCTCTTTCAACCACAAAAGACCAGGGCCCCTTTGCCCTCTGTTCCCCTGGGGACTCACTATCATCACAGGTGCTCCTTGCCCAGGGTCACATGGCCACAGCCCATAGCCCACTGTGGTGTGGCTGTGCACAGGGAAGAGGGAGGTCAGCTTCCTCTCCTGATGATTCTTAGGGCAATTTTTTAGGACATTCACTTGTTTTCACAATGCCCACATGTAACTGGGAGAGCGGCAGGGTCCCCTTCACCTTCATACCTTCACCTGGATGTGTTTCTCACCTATTGATCAGCCCACAGAGAGAGACAGGCTTCCTGAAAAGTCTGAAACAACATACACACAGTGAACTTGGAGCTGTGAGGAAGACAAGCAGTTTCTGTTTCTGGAGTAAAAAGACACAGGAAAGCCTCCGCTGGTTACAGTTCTCTTGGCTTCTACCACCTTTATTTTCACAGATATGAAATAAAAGGCAAGAAATAAAATGTAAGTTAAAAGTGGAAATCGGTAGGAAATCAGATGAGGTGGTATGGGGATAGGGAGTGTCTGTTTGCTAATCGGTACAAGGTTTCTTTTTGAAGGGATAAACATGCTCTAAAATTACAGACTATGGTGATGGTTGCACAATTCTGTAAATATTCTGAAAACAATTAAATTGTATCCTTTAAATGGGTGAAGTTTACTGCATGCAAATTATATACTAATAAAGCTATTAGAAAAATCACTAGAAAATCATAAACTCTGCCTTTAAGGTTTTAATAAGTCTTTTATATTTGGAAAAGGTAGGCTCTTAAAAATATTTAAATGAATGAATGAATGAATGAATGAATGGGTTAGTTAGTTTAGGCCTCAGGCATGAAGAAGGGTTGAAATGAATAGAGTTGATTGGGCTTGTCCATAGGAATCTGGAACATGGAAACATTGAAATTTTATAGTTACAGCAACAACTGGTAGTTATTTGCAGTTGAAAATAAATAAATACATCTTGTTATCAAAATCTTGATAAAATAAATCTCGTTATCAAGCCAGCGTCAGCTAAACCACTAAGGTGTAAAAGCTTTCCTACTGCTCAAAGTACCTTCTTATGATGAGCTACGGTACCTCAGCAGCACTGCCATTTTTTACAGTCAGAAAAAAATGCAGTGAGCCATCCTTCCTGGCCCAGAGGAATTAGTTAAAATGACCAATGCTGCCTCTTCATTTGTAATAACTTTGTTGTAGCTGAATGCACTTGGAACAAATAGAGAATAAGACAACAAGACAATAGAGAACAAGACAAAATAGAGAGAATAGAGAACAAGACAAAACAGAGCAACCTCCCTCCTCAACCACTCTGATTCATCACTGGGGAAGGCAACCCCATTCTGTGATCAATACAACAGAGGTGTGTGTGCATTACACATGTAACTGTAGACACACTGGGCACAGTAAATTGGGGACTGACATGATGAAATTGAATTTCAAAGATAAATCATAGGCAAGCATTTGAATGTGGTTTGGAGATATAAACAAACACATCATTTGATATAATTACATATGCAAACCTCCAATTTAGGAGGGGAAGTACGCCAGTCCTAAGTGAATGATACTCAATAAGGGGGCGGGGGAGACATATGGCTGGAACTGTGCAATTACTTAAAAATGGTTGCTTTTGATTTTTTGTTATGGAGACGGAAGAATCTAATGACCTCTCTCTCTGAGAAACAGCCTGAGCATGAAAATGTGGCTGCCTGTTTGAAAGAGAACTCAAAATGTTCTAAGCAGTTGTGGTCAGAGAAGTGATACTTTTAAGGATGATACCTTTTCCCTGATTTTTCTGCCTGTGAGTGTCTTGGGTCGCAGCTGTGTAATCTGCTGCCATGACATTCACGTTTTCAAGTGCTACTTGAAGCAGTGCGGGTCTTAGCTGTTTCAGCATAATTCTGCAAGACTGCGGGAAGCTGGGTTTGGTGTTTTAAAAATACAACTAGAATTATCAGCTCTGTGAGCGACAATTAATTCTTTCCTCTATGTTTTTCACATCCCATTTCCTATGCTTCTCACTTCTTCAAGTCTGTACCCAGCTATCTGGTAAACCGTTCACTATCCTTCCAGACAGTTCAGTTATTACTTTCTATGTGAAACCCTCTCGAACCTTTCCTTACCTGGCATGTTGCATGTAATTAATTCATTTATCATCTGAATCTCCATCTAGACTACAGTAGCAGAAGGCAAAGGCTTTGGGTCTTTAAACACAACTAACCCCACAACCTAGATCAATGCCTCCTCAATTTTTTGAATAAAATACTACTTTTGCAGCACACAACATTTTGCTCTAATTATATGCCAAAGAGTCAGTCTTCCCTAATAGGAAACAAGGAAAAAGGTGGTGAATAAATCTTATTTATGTTGTATTCCTGGTGTTTAACACAGAAACTGGCACATTGTAGGTACCAAGCAAAATTTATCTGAATGAAGGTGATGTGGGTGTAGTCTTCCAGAACTCTCAATGTCATTTTATTATACAGAGTGGCCATAATGGTTCCAATGCATGGGTGTTAAAGCTGTCTGAATACTCTCCTCCATCCTTTGAATAACTTTAATGTTTTCCTGTTTTTGGAGGTCATTAGAGCAATTCCTGATAGCCTTTTAAAAAAAAATTTCAGCTGCCAATTAAATATTTTTAATCTTTAATCTTACGCACAAAGGATTTGTGGCCATTCCATTGTTCTCTCCCATCCTGAATTCTACCTAATTTAGGGAGAAAAATAGGAAAATAATAATATAGTTGTATCCAATATTTATTGAGTACTGAATATGTGCCAAGCACTACATTAAGCAGTTCATATACATAATCTCATTTTATCTCACAATAGTCAGATATTATATAGTCTAAGAATATACATCACATAGTCGTTTTTTAAAAAAACAAACCTAATACATGCCTTTACCACAACTTTAATTTTTCCTCTAACTCTGAAATTTCAGAGAAATTGGAATTATTTTGATTCCATTTGTAGGAGGAAACAGTTAAATAAACTTGCCTGAGGTCACCAATGACTATACCACAATTCAAACCCAGGAACTCTTGGCCAGGTGTGGTGTCCCCATGCTTTGACAGGCCAAGGCAGGAGGATTGCTTGAGGCCAGGAGTATAAGACCAGCCTGGGTAACATGGTAAGACCCTGTCTCTTTAATAATAATAATTAGACAGGCACCTATAGTTCCAGCTACTTAGGAGGCTGAAGTGAGAGGATGGCTTGAGCCCAGGAATTTGAGGTTACATTGAGCTATGATTACGTACGTCACTGCACTCCAGCCTGGGTGACAGAGACAGGACTCGGCCTTTAAAAAAATGAAACCCCTTAAACCAAAAACAAAACTAACTCTGGAGCTTCTTCAGTGTTTCCCTTTTATCTCCCTAGCAGAAGATGTGGGGCATTGGCAAAGTCATCTGTCTAGGGGCCAGGAGATCTGGGTACTAGAATCAGCTCTGTCAGTAACTGGTCATGAGATCACAGGGAATAAGATTCCTTCTCTAGGCCTCAGTTTCCTCATCTAGGAATGTCCTATGCATCTTTTCAGTGTGAAGAATGTACAGTAATATAAGGAATATTACAAGAAGATCATTAGTCTTCTTCCTTCCCTGCTTTATTCCCCGAGCACACGTTCTTCTCAATGGTCCTGAGCCCAGCAGTGCAGGACCTGGGTGGGTCACCCAATCAGGAACAATACATGCTGTGTTCTAGTTTTTATTTATCCACAAAAATGACATGAAATTAAACATCCATATGCACATTTCTCAAAAGGAGGAAAGTAAAAATATCAGTTAACTATAAGTATGTGCTTTTAAACAGGAAAGTACGTACACTGGTTATTCCCACATCTATGAGGTCTTCTATAAGATTCTGATTTCTAGAACCCCTATTTCCACCTCTTTCCCTTCAGTCCATTAAGGAGCATTAAAATATTCCCTGCAGTATTTACATATGGACATCAGGCTATGCACTCAATTTGGAGAGAAATGAAATGCATGCATAGTGAATTCAACTTTCAGGAGTAGAGGAAAAATTAAAGTTGGAGTGAAGATTGTATCACATTTCCTTAAAAAATAAACAACTAAGTAATATGTATTCTCAGACTGGATGATATTTATCTGAGAAGAAAAAATACAAGAAAGAAAAAAATATATATACAAGAGCTACAACATCAGTTATAAGGGGGTTAAAAAAGGATTCTGGAAACTGCCCCCATGAGACATGCTTCTTAAGTAAGGGTTGTTTCATCAGGTGTAAAGACTTGGAGTTGCTCAATTGAGCACGTGGTGCTGCTATTAAATTTTCTTAAGAAAAGTTGACAGGGGAAATCACCCATGGAGCTTAAGCCTGCAAGTTGGACTTCTCTTTATAAATAGAGATTTCCGAGAAGCTAATAGAAGCTTTAAAACTGTAGAAGTGAGGGTACATTTTAAACCAAAGTATGAAGATGCTGTGGGTCAAACATGGTTTATGGCTGTTGGTTTTCTGTAATAGACACATTTCATTTCTTTCTTTGCAAGCCAATGGATGGCATTTCTGAATTCTGCCTTAGCAGCAAGGAAATCCCAGGCAGTATTTTTCTGCCAGAAATACTTTCCCCTTTGGATTCAGGATTCTGTAACTGCTACAGGTAGCAAAGGGAACAAGCCATCTTGCAGAGGAAAATTGTAGAGGCTGGCACAGACTTGGCAACTTCTCTTCAGGCCTAGTTGACTGATGGAGTTGCCCACAGCCTGGAGGGAGGGTTCTAAGGTTCAGGCAAGTCCTGCTTCCTAACTCTACTGCTATATTAGATTGATTAGAAGCATCTGAGTCAAGTCCACTTGTCAGCAGAGTGAAAGGTAAGGTGGGGCCAACGAAGGAAGGAGTAGTGACGATGATGTTGTATGGTAGACAATACTTCCAAAGTCCTCCTCCTCTGTATGATCCTCTCCCGTACCCAGTGGTCTTGCCATCGTCATGCACACATGCATGCATGCATGTGCACACACTCATATAGTTAGAACCAGAGATGCTGTGTACATGCCTAATTTTACCAGAATACCTGGATACTTCCCACTCCCATCTGTTCTTCCATCAATTCCTCTCCTCATCACCAGTCTCCATGGCTCGCCCTCCCAATTGCACAGAGCCCTCTGGTTCTGCCTTCCAAGGTTGCCTAGATGAGGATGCATTTATGCACCTGAAGAAGTCTCTAGGCTATTAAGTTAAACCTTGAATGCCATATTGGATTTCTTCAGAGAAATTAAGCCACAGATGGTAAACCAATATGAAGGATGTCGTATGAAACGATGCCATCTTTAGGTGCTATTTACATACTACTGATGTGCATGCTCAGATGTGCAATATGGCGCACTTCTCCCCCTTTCGCTTTCTGCCAAGATTTTTTTCATAATTCTGAATATTGGATAATCAAAATAAAGAAGCATAAGTGACTGGCAATCTAAATTCCACTATGTAGATGGATCCTAGAGATTATCTAGCCCACGAAGCATTGTAGTATACTGGCTAGCAGTACTCAGGCTCTGGCATCAGACTGCCTGGCTTCCCATCCCAGTTCTACCGCTAGGTAGCTGCATATCCTTGGGCAGGTTACTTAGCTTCCTCATCTATAATGAAGCTTATTAAATTAAATAATTAAAATGCCTAGCATGGTTCCTGGCATATACTACATGCCCAAATAATACTATTCTTATTATCAGCTCTAAGAACAGTGCCTGGAGTATCATATGTGTTCAGTGGTTTAACTTTGTTTCCTTCCCACCTAAACATTTGGGCACCAAAAATTCTAAAACATTTAATATAAACTCTGTCATCTGACAGATAAGGAACCTGAGGCTTACAGTATGAGTAACCTGTTCAAAGACTTACTGATTTAAAAAATCTCTTTGTTCATGCATGGTTACATTTTATTGAGAGGATAATATACACTTTTGCTACTTGAAGCATAGCATGCATTAGCATCATGAGTGCTACTTGGGAGCTGGTTAGAAACGCAGACTTGTAGGCTCCCCCCAAACCTAGATAATGTATGCACAAGAATTTTAAGATGACTGACTCTAGATCATTTTTGGTTTTCAAACTTGGCTGTGTCCTGGAATCACCTGGGGAGTTTTAAAAAATACTCACGTCAGAGTCCCACACCCAGAGGTTATGAATTATTTAGCATGGGGTGAAGCCTAGGCATAGGGATTTTTAAAAAATTCTCCTAGGTGATTCTAACATTCAGCTAGGGGTAAGAATCACTGTATATCTAGTTGTTATCTTCTGGATGATGGGGTTATAGTAATTACTTTCATTGGCTTATCTAAATAGCTAGTTTTTCTAATATCAACAACACTCAACTTTATGAAATAAAACAATTTAAAGGCCAATAAAATAGAGGCACCAGGAACAGCCTCCTGTATGCCATCATCTGAATTCTATGATGTTCTGGTCTGAATCCTTCCGCCAAATGATTAAACTATGTGGTTACCATGTTTGTTTGGACTTTACTTATTAATTAATTAATTAATTTTTAAAGAGAGGGTCTCGCTGTGTCACCCAGGCTGAGTGCAGTGGCACGATCATAGCTCTGCAGGCTGAAACTCCTGGGCTCAGGCAATACTCCCCACTCAGCTTCCCAAGTAGCTGAGACTACTGGTGCGTCATCATCTCCAGCTAGTTATTTATTTATTTTTTTTTGGTAGAGATGTGGTCTCACTATGTTGCCCAGACTGGTCTCAAATTCCTGGCCTCAAGGTCTCCCAAAGTGCTGGGATTCCATGTGTGAGTCACCTTGCCCAGCCTGTTTTGACTTTAGATGGGAGGCATGCTAGGCATGCCTAGCAAGGAAGACAGGAAGTCCTGTCTTCCCTTACTATACTGGCTTCCATTAGCTCTAATTTCACTTCTTCATTCAGGCATACTTTCTTTTACTGCCTATAGCGTTACACACTGCCTGGCCCCATCTGGCCACCCAGATCTCCCTAGCAGAGGGGGAACACCTCCTCTATACAGATGCTTTCTCTTCCCCACAAAAACACATTTGGACACAAGGCAAAAGACAAAAAAGATACAGCAATAAGTCTCTATATTTTCTTTCATCAAACTAACAATCCAGTGAGAGAGGTAGACACGTAGGAGAATCACTACAGTACAACGCAAGATCTAACACATACCCTAGACAACTTTGAGTGTCCTTAAGGAGGAAAGATTTATGCTGAATTGTACAATTAGAAAAGATAAAGGAATGAGCTGTATTTGTACCGGGCCTTTAATATTTAATAAGAATCTGACAGAGAAGTTGTGAAAAGTCAAAATGTCCAATCTCCATTTAAGATTAATGGGACAGGCACTTTGGGAGGCCGAGACAGGCGGATCACGAGGTCAGGAGATTGAGACCATCCTGGCTAACACAGTGAAACCCCGTTTCTACTAAAAAATACAAAAAACTAGCCGGGCGAGGTGGCGGGCGCCTGTAGTCCCAGCTACTCGGGAGGCTGAGGCAGGAGAATGGCGTAAACCTGGGAGGTGGAGCTTGCAGTGAGCCGAGATGGTGCCACTGCACTCCAGCCTGGGTGACACAGCGAGACTCCGTCTCAAAAAAAAAAAAAAAAAAAAAAAAATTAATGGGACAGAAGCTTAACAAAAATGGTAAACTTGGGTCTAAAACCTGGCTTTATTTATTTATTTATTTTTACCTGTATGGACAAGGAAACTTACATAACTTCTCTGATCGCAGTCTTATCATCTCTGAAATGGGGACAGTACTAGGTTCCTCATAGGCTTGGTTAGAAACAATAAAGCTGAGGTGCTTGGCACGGTGGCCTGTACTTAGATGTGGTTTAAAAAGAGATACAGTATCTACAAAAAGCAGTGTATTATATTTTATTTTTATTAAAAACCCTAATAGCCCTGGGGTGCTATTTCTAGCCTATATTAAAAAGGAAAACCTTATTGTATCCGGATTATTCAACCCCCAAAATGTCTGAAAATTTAATAACCAGGCAACTAAAAGTTGAAGTTTCTTTTTGTTCAGGTGAATACTCTGAAGTTCTGTAATTCCTGACACACTTGAAGTGTGAAAACAGCCATTGCACTTCCCTTAGAAATCATGTCACTGCAGATGATTTGTTTCTACATCTGTTTTCATCTGACAGATAAAATCAGGAGGATGGATAAAGTACAAACTACTCAGAGAATGTGCAAAGTCTTGAAAATGCATGTGTGCTTTGTAGGCATGCAACTCTTTAAGATCATCTTTGCTCTATAATTTATACAAGACCCCTTAGGTAGAGGTGATGTTTTGAAACTCAATTTTTAAAATCTAGAAAAAATATAACTCGTATGGAAAGTTTGAATGCTGTTAGAAGACTGATAATGCTTTTTATTAAAAAAAACCACACATTTTCCAGTTAATTTTCACTTAATTCAAAGTTTTCCTTTTGTCTTAAATTTATATTTACATTGTAAAACCTCATTGGTTTTCATTTCACTTGTCTGAGAATATGTAACAGTTCCATAGCTGGTTGAAGTTTACCTTTGCACCACCTAGGTAAATTAACAGGATGAAGAGGTCTCAGGGGAATATTTATTGTACTCAAGATAAACCATTTGCAGAGCACTTCAACTTTAACAACCACCATTTTGATGTTGTAATTGCAAACAGCCTATGTAACTATTCATTAGAATCCGTCCAAGCAGGTCTTTTGTTTGGCAACACTATGCTAATAGTAACATTAACCTTATGTGTTTTTTGAGAGCAGTAAATGTGTGTTCCCTGAAATATTCTAGAAATACACATTTTCAACTGCTATCATTTCACTGTCTTTCTGTTCTCAGGGAGGAAGTACCATCTCTTATAAGAATGATACAATTTGTGCTTAATCATTTACCAATACAACTTTGGGCAAGTCTTTAAAAATGTGCACCTCAGTTTCTTCCTCTGTAACATAGCAATCATTTTATGGAGGAGCAAATAATCTCTTCATCACTAAGGGGAACATACAGTCTTTTTCCCATATAAACATAAGTGGAAACAAAGGAGAGATTAGTATTATTTATAACTGCTCTATAACTCCTTGGAAGAAATGCTGTATAAGTCAGAGAAGAAGCCTTGTATTTTCCCTCTGCTGTTTAGCAGAGGACTTCATAAACAATTCCTTTATATTATTTTTTATTCTGTTTACATATTTTTTTCTGTCAATAGACTGTGGCTTCTCCAGGGGAACCATATTTTTATTCACATAATGTTCATTAAAGGAATACCTTTTAAGAGCCTAGGCTAATCATTGTATCTTTTGTGCTTAGCACAGGGCCTGGCATATGAAGGGCATCAATAAATATTGGTCTATTGACTAAATAAACTGTAATAATAATAATACATAATTAAATATATAATATATAGTAAACACAATCAAATAAATATATAATAATGAAATGTGTCCGTAAGTGTGAGCACACACACACAAGTGCTACCATCCAAAGCAGGTAATGGTCTATACATATGGGAATATTCATTTAGCATTTATATTATGGCTTGTAAAAATTTTGGGGAAAAGTTTCCAAATTCAGAACAAATTATGTGCTGTGATGATTACTGCTATGGGTTTTTAACATAAAATGTTACAGGTTCATAAAAAGCCATGTTTTTTGTGTCATGTCAGAGTCTGCAGTCTGTTTGGTTAATTGAGGTTAATGGAGGGAAATGGCAGATTGCCAGTGCTAATGAGTTTATCTTGATTCTTTTTAATACGTATTTTATTTCTCTTTTGTATTTACTTTTTGTTTAACTAAATTATGTTATTTATCCAAGAATCTGTCACATATAAGCAGGGATTGATAGCCTATCAGAGAGGGCTCAGCCCATGTTTCATTTCTCAAAAAACATTTTTAAAAAGGAAAGAAGAGGTTGCAAAAAACAGCCAGTCTCTGATTTCTCTAGGTCCACCAAGCACCCCACGATAAATACCAAATGGAGGATAAGACAAAGCGCCCTGTAGGATCGCACTCACTGGTTGGAGTCTAATGAATTAATCATTCCAAAACTCTACAAAGAATCTAGCAAGGAATGTGCTAAAGGCATATATCAGCCATGTCACAGAAAAAGTGAGCTAGGTGGCATTTTAGTTTCTTGTTCAGAAAAGAAAAAGAAATGCAAATCAAATGAGAGAATCATTGAAAGAGTCAGGAAGAATCAGAGAGCTGCAAATACTGGCTCTATGTGATCAGGGCTAGTATGGGGGCGTGGGGAGAGAGAGTAAGCGCCAAAGACTGCCATAAGCATCTATATCTAGCTTGTTTATTACATGTTTATCCACAAGATAAATATAACTACATATCACTTGTTGAGTGTTACATCACTAAGTAGCTAGATCTGTTTGACTCCTAAATTTGTGCCCTGAACTGGTTGGTATACTGTAATTACAGTATTTGCTTGGCTTTACTGGTTCCCTTGGTAGAAGTGGAAGAAGGTTGTTCAGATTTTCCTCCTATTTCAGAAACAAGAACAGTGGTGGAAGACCTGAAATGTGCACACCCCATGGCAAATTTAAAATTAAGAGCTGCAACTGGCAGTGGGTCTGCTGGGCACTCACGTCCAGGGTCCCGGGACTTTCTTTCCTTTCACTTTTACTTTTCATCCCAAGATTGATGTCCATCCCACACATGCAGTTCAGCAATGGTCCCAGAAGAATAGGTGCAAAATGTTTCTTCTACATTTTCAGCCATTAAGCAGTCTTTCTTTGGTACTAAGGGTTTGCAATGAGTAGGTACGCAAGAGGTACCCATTTAAAAACCAACTAGTCAAATGAACACGACACCCAGATTAAAAGACATTTTCATCTTCTTTGTTTGCACTCCGAAAAATTCAGTATTTTCTGAACAAATGGCTGTGCACTGAGCCTGACAGTGGATTTTTAAACCATTCACAGCTCTGTGTCAGTCCTTCATTCTTAGGGAAAACCAGCTCAATGCTACTGTGGTTGTAATTAGTGGATAATTAGTACTTGTACATGTCGATGCTACATGTCATGGAATTGGTGCCTGGTTTAGCATCCACTCAACAAGATTATTTAATTTTGCTGTAATTTTAATTCTTTTGAATCACATTAATGCCTTGGCACTAGAAAATCTGGGACTAGCTAGTTCAACTAAGGTTTGAAATTGTATTAATGGATTTCATGTTTTCCATGAAAAGGAAAGTTGTTGGAAAGTTTCTGCATTAACAAACTGAAGCTGCATTCCACAGTCTCATGGGCCATTTGGGGCTTAGTTTTTCAAATATCATGTGCACTACAATGCCAGCCCCACCACTGGCTTGGCACTGGGGTGGTTGACTTTCAACGGATGCTGAGAATAAGGGGGAATGGGAATTGAATAAATCGAGGCATGTGGTTAGAGGATTGGGTGAAATTATGCAAAAAGTTAACATGGGGGACAGAGGGGTGAAGCCTTAACAGCTAGGGGTGCAAGCAAAGGCTTCCCAGGAAGGGATCTCTTGGGTTGGGATGAGTAGAAGTTTTCCAGGTAGACAAGGAGTAGCTTTTACCATATTCTGATGGGAAAGGAAAATCATACAAGGAAGAAGGACCCTGGTCCCAACCCCAAGTTACCTCAGGAGACCTTAGGGAAAACCCTGGAATTTTGTTTTACATATTAGTGGAAATGGAAGAAAAGAAATATCCTTTCCCTTAGGGGCATGCAATCAGTCAGTTCTCTTAACTGTCAATGTGGAAGTGTCTTCATACATTATGAAACAGCATTGTGGGCAACAATGGGAAAAGTCCCCACTCCATTCCTGTCACCCTCAGAATAAAGGGACCAAGACCACATTAGAAGCAAGTAAATAACCCTCACAATGAAACAGGCAGGAAATGCTGGAGAATGCCAGTCAGACACCTTTTTTTTTTTTTTGAGACAGAGTCTTGCTCTGTCACTCAGGCTGGAATACAATGGCATGATCTCGGCTCACTGCAACCTCTGCCTCCTGGGTTCAAGAGATTCTCCTGCCTTAGCCTCCCAAGTAGCTGGGATTACAGGCATGTACTACCAAGCCTGGCTAACTTTTGTATTTTTAGTAGAGATGGGGTTTTGCCATGTTGGCCAGGCTGGTCTCAAACTCCTGACCTCAGGTGATCCGCGCACCTCAGCCTCCTAAAGTGCTAGGATTACAGGCGTGAGCCACTGCGCTCAGCCAGGATACCATTTAAATAGCTCTTCCGCCCCATTCCCTTGTCCTCCTCTCAGAACACATTTGTAGGGAGACCAACCACCCCGGTTTGCCCAAGACTGTTCTGGTTTGGGCATAAAAAGTTTCAGTCCCACTTCCCAGTAAATCCCTCCATATCGAGGAAACTAAGATGGTTGATGATCCTACTTTCAGTTCGCAACTGAATGCCAGGTAGCTGTGATTAACTTCCCAAATGGTAGATTGTCAAGGCTGAACCCACATGAGTGAGAGCAATTATTACGTTGGCTCTGCATCCGATGTTTTGCAGGTGAGGAAAGTAAGGCCCAGCTAGGAGCAGTGACTTAGATTCATTCATACAATGCTTAGCTCCAATTAGGTAAGCCCCTGCTCAAAAACACTCAGAACTGCTTTATGATTTTTTTTTTCTTTCTCACATAATCACATGTTTCTAAAAACTCACAGCTTTTCCCTGACATAGTTAACAACTAATTAAATTGTCTGACTATTCCCTATGTGGCAGGCAGTATGCTGAGCCCTTTACATGCAAAATTTCACTGAATCTTCATAACAATTCTAAATTACTATAAGTTGCTAAATACTATTCTTATCCCCATTTTGTAGTTGAGGAGATTAAATCTTAGCAAGCCCATGTAACATGCCTAAGGTTTTGCAATGAGTAGGTGAGAAGAGATTTGAAACTCAAGTTGTCTGACTCCAGAATCCTTATTCTTAAAAACAAAGACACAGGACTCCTTTTTAAATTTTATCTTTCACTATTTCTGTAAAATTACTCCACTATGTAACCACAATATGTGAACGTGCACAGGGATGGTTTCCCCATTTTCACACTTTATTTCTATTCTGTCTCATTCACTTGCTGGAAAGGCATCTTCAGATAAGAAGCTAAGCTTGCTTTGCAGTGTCCAGTGAGTTTGGGCCCCCCTCCTCCTCCCTCCCACACTGATACTGCTTCAGAAAAGTGCAAATTTGATGTGCTGGCAGTGTTTTCTGTCTTAAGCCGTTGAGCTCTTATAGGATCAATCCAATTAAATGTCATGTGGTGTCCCATTAGCTGAAGGAGACCTTAAAGGGATTCAAATGCCATGTTTCTCGTAAGAGCTCTGCAGCACCTTCACCATTTAGATTTCTGCTACTTCCTTCTGAGGGCTTCTCCTCTTAGGTTATGGGCTCTTCCAGCTCTCCCACTTGCTAACCTCTTTCTTCTGAAAGCGAAGTCTTCATATCTCAAATACATTCTACTCAATTCACCAAAGCATTGCAAATTTATTACCAGGTTCCAGCTGCCCTGAAATTCTTCCTGTTCCTTGACCATATAAAGCTCGTTTCTGCCATAAGCCTTTGCCCTTGACCTTCCCTTGGTAATACTCTTTTCCTCTCCTCCTCCCTTACCCAGATGTCTGCATGGCTAATTCTTTCTTTTTCAAACAGATCCCAGTTCAAATGGCACCTCCCAAGAGAATCCGTCCCTTCTCTGGTTACATCACCTAAAGTCTCCCCTGCTTTGGGTTAGTTTCATCCATCCCTATCTGTCTGAAGTCATCCTGTGGGTGTATTTGTTCACTTATCTATTGTCTAACTCCTTCTCTAGAATGCAAGGTACAAAAAGGAATTTCACCTCGATCCTTTGTATGCATTGTCATATACATGGCACCTAGAAGTGCTGTGGCACATAGTAGGCCCTCACTAAATGACTACTGATTGAAAGAATGAATGCCTATATAAAAAATACCTCCAAACATTGCTGAATCCCTCTTGTCCTTGCATTTAAATATTCTGCATGCTTTTTGTCCTATGTGAATTTTCACATTGAATGCTTTTAGTACCATTTTTGACTCTACCACTAAAAGTTTCTAGATATTTCACATCAGGGAACTAGCACGAAGGACAGTGAATAGGAGTCAGAAGGATCCAGGCTCAGTACCAAGTCTCCCTGCTGCCCAGCTAAATGACCTTGGGCAAGTGATTTCAAACTCTGTGAGCTTCAGCTTTCTTACCCAAACAATGAAAATGTTTATATCTACCTCATGGGAAGAAGAGTGAATATGAATTGAGATGAGATGTGTTGCAAGCACTTGCAATGCAACAAGTACTCAATGTGGTCCTTGCCCTTCCCTTATACAGTTATTAAGTACATTTAATTTTTTTGGGGAAAAAAACCTAAAATTCATATGGAACCAAAAAAGATCCCCAAAAGCTAAAGCAATCCTAAGCAAAAAGAACAAAGCTGGAAGTATCACATTATCTAACTTCAAATTATATTACAAGGTTATAGTAACCCAAATTACATGGTACTGGTATAAAAGTAGGCACATAGATCAATGGAACAGAGTAGAGAACCCAGAAATAAAGTCACACATTTATAGCCAACTGATCTTTGACAAAGTTGACAAGAACATACATTGAGAAAGGACAGCTTCTTCACAAAATAAATGGTGTTGGGAAAATTGGATGGCCATATGCAGAATGAAACTGGACCACTGTTTCTCACTCTGTATTAAAATCAACTCAAGATGGAGTAAAGACTTAAATGAAAAATCTGAAATTATAAAAATACTAGAAGAAAACCTAAAGAAAACTCTTCTGGGTATTGATTGAGGAAAAGATTTTATGACCAAGATCTCAAAAGCATAAACAAAAAAAAAAAAAAAGAAAAATGAGACTTAATCAAACTAAAAAATTTCTGTGCAGCAAAATAGGTAATAAATGGAGTGAATGGACAACTTGTTGAATGGGAGAAATTGCTTGCAAACTATTTATCAAACAAGAGACTAATATTCATAATATACAAGAAACTCAACAATAACAAAAAGTAATCCCATTAAAACTTGAGTAAAGGACATGAATAGACATTTTTCAAAAGAAGATATACAAATGGCTAACAGGTATTTGAAAAAATTCTCAACATTATTAATAATCAGAAAAGTGTAATTTAAACCACAATAAGATATTATCTTTCTTACCTCAGTTAGAATGGCTATTACTAAAAAGACAAACAATAACCGGTGTTGATGAGGATGTGGAGAAAAGGGAACTCATAAATGCTATTGGAGGGAATGTATATTAGTATAGCCATTATAGAAAACAGTATGGAGAATTATCAAATACCTAAAAATATAACTACTATTTGATCTAGCAATCCCACTACTGGTTATCTTCCAATAAATAAATAAATAAACAAACCAAAAAATACTTGCACTCATATGTTTACTGCAGCACTACTCACAATAACAAAGCTATACAATCAACCTAAGGAATCAACAGATGAATCTATGAAGAAAATGTAAATATACACAATGGAATACCATTCAGCCATAAAAAGAATGAAATCATATCTCTTGCAGCAACATAGATGGAACTGGATGGAGGTCATTACCTTAAGTGAAGCAAGCCAGCCAAAGAATGTCAAATATCACATGTTTGCACTCATAAGTGGTGCTAAAATATGTGTACACATAGATATAGAGAGTGAAATGATAAACAATGAAGACTCAGAAGAGTGATGAGAAAGGTAGGATAATGAAAAATTAGTTAATGGATATAATGTATGTTATCTGGGTGATGGATAGAGCCTAAAAGCCATGATTTGACCACTATGCAATCTATGCATGTAATAAAATTGCACATGTATCACATAAATTTGAGCAAATTTTAAAAAATTTAAAAAGTATATTTAACTTTTATAATTTCACATAATTACCCAGATGTAAATACTAAGGAATTAATATTAATTGAACATAGAGAGCTTGGAATACAGTTAAGAAAACCTTAGAGCTCTCTGTTTGCTTTAAAAAACTCAGAGTCTGAAGGGGCCAACTATCAAAAAAAGATCATTATTAGAAGTTTGGTCTCATAGCAATGCCTCAAGATCAGCATTCTTGCTATGAGTTGAAAGTTTCTCCCAAAAGGCATGTGTGGGAAACTCAATCCCCAATGCAACAGCAATGGGAGGCCAAATGGGAAGTGTTTAGATCATGAGGGCTCCACCCCCATGAATGGATTAATGCTAATTATTGAGGCAGGAGAATAGGGTCTGGAGGTAGGGAGCCTAAGACTGATTCACACTGAGTTCCTAGAACTGAATCAAAAGGAAAACTCCACCTCTCCACACCCAAATAACAAAAGGCTAAGAGGCTACTCCCTTTGCACTGCTTCCCAGATGAAAAATGAAAAGTACCTCTGATTGGTCCCCTCTTGCAACCAGTCTTCATGTGCAGAAGGTGTAACTTTGTAACTTCACTTCAGCCTCTGATTGGTCCCCTCCCACAACCAATCAAACATGTACATAGGGTGAAACTGTAATTTCACTTCAGCCTCTGATTGGTTAGTTCTTGCAACCAGACATTTGCACAGGGTGATTTGTAGTTACAAATTTGTAGTTACAAATTGTAGTTAACTTTGAAGTCACAAAGTGAACTTCGTAACTTCACTTCAGCCTCTGATTGATCACCTCCATTTCAATAAATCTATGCTTTTGTTGCTTCATTCTGTCATTGTATTGTTTGTGTATTTTGTCCAATTATTTGTTCAAAACACCAAGAAGCTGGACGATCAGCAGTCAAGACCCTCCATCAGTAACATTACAAAAGGTCTTGAGGCTGTGAGTTCTCACTCTCTTACCCTTCTGCTTTCCTCCATGGGATGAGACAGCAAAGAAGGCCCTTACCAGATGCAGACCTCTTGGCCTTGGACTTTCCATCCTCCAAAACTACAAGAAATAAATCTCTTTTCTTTATAAATTACCTAGTCTCAGGTATTCTGTTATAGGAGCACAAAAGATAACCCTGCTGGCAGAAAATTCCAAGGAGATGGATGTAACTGCTGCCATCAGACAAAAGAGGTCAGTGTGAAGGTTAAAAGATCTAATCTCCTTTGTATCAATGGGCTGGATTCAAATCTCAGAGTTCATTTTAGCCTCTTGCAAATGAGACTATCAGAGCAACTCTCTGCTCCTCTGGGCAGGGATCTCTTACTTACACATCCCTTTTACCCAGGTATATACTTCCTGTATAAATGATGCAGCTCTGTATCTTTTTTCTTCTATCATGTCACTGTTTTTGGTAAGGGACTTTGTGGCTTTTGGTAAGACAGACTGCACCAGAAGAAAATGGAAAAAGCTCTCAAGTGCAGAGAACAAGGCTATGCATCTAAGTTTCTGCCTTAGATACTTTATGATCTTATGCAAGTCACACAAGCACATTGCGACTCAGTATCTCACCTGTAACAGGGATAATAATAACTAATCTAACCACATAGATCATCCATTTACCATCATCCAGGACATTTCAACAACTGTGTCTTTAGTAGCTTAAAGTCCCAATTCAACCTGATATTCAGAGCACATTACGACCAGATCCCAGCCTTTCTTTCCAGTTCTAACTCTCCTTTGCACTGTGCCTGTACTTAGTACTTTAATAACTGCCAGTTGAGAGAATGGATACAAATGAGAGAGTCCAAATAAGACAACTTTAAATAATCTATTTCAAAAAGAAAGTATTTTCAGCTAAAATGAAACAGCAATTAAAGTCTCTCCTCTTTCAGGCCTAAATATGTAGATGTGAATAAGAAAGAGTACACAATAATAAGTACTCCAGTCATCCCGTAATTGAACAATCTCACTTTGACTAAGATCAACTTCTTCTCAATCTTCCTTATTTCAAAGTCCAGTTTAAATTTCATCTCATTCTTTGATTCACTCAGCAAAAATGTATTGAAATGGAATGGTTTCAGGCTGGGCACCAGGTAATTTTACCTCTTTCAGGAGGTTTCCAGGTGTGGCCCTTTGGATATAAGACTTGCCATTTCGTACCTCTGAGTGAAAATCATGAGGGCCTTAGCTGTATTTTAGGATAACCAGAACCAAACAAACTGGATTTCAGTCCAAACTTTACTATTTTGATTTCTGTGTGATACTGGGCAGCCTCTATTTCCTTATTTGTTAGGCGAGGAATAAGACCAACTGTATGTGCTTTTTAGTAATATAAATTATGATCATACATATAAAGAATCTAGCATAAAGCCTGGAGCATTACAGGTGACAAGCACATGTGAATAACTGCCTTATCCTGTCCTCAGCTGGGGCCAAACTAAACCAGTTTCCATTTGGAATAATCTTCATTTTGGTTCAATGTATTGTATTATAGTGGAGGTAACAATAATTATTGTAAGCCAGAACAGATACTTGCTGCTTGCTGCTTTACAAGCATCCATAGTTTCTTTTTTCTTACCTCTGTGGCCTCCACCTCTATGCTCACTGCCACCCTCTCCTATTATTATATGTTAGCAGGGATCTCACAAAAGCTTGCTCCTGTCAACAGTCTCAGGATGAAAACAAAAGACCAGAACATCCAGGCAGCAGCATCCTCTTCATAGCTTTCTCACTTGTTAAAGTGAGAGGCTGGAGTGATCACCCAAAATTACCCAGTCAACCTAAAAGGGGAGATGATTTTTTTCTCCTGCAAAACCTTTAAACAAGAAATAATACAAGAGAAATGAATCTTGTGGTTCACTTTTCTCCGAATGGTTCTTAGCGGAGAATACAATCAAGTTAAATTTAAGTTCAGTTTGACCCAAGTTTTTGTAAGATAAACACACCTCAAACAGAGGGTGATGGGAACCTCATTACTTAGAATTGGACAAATAACCTAAGGTGGTATGATTATAACCTGGCAGCAGCAATGGTTTGCTTAGCAAAC
Source organism: Mandrillus leucophaeus (assembly GCF_000951045.1). Lineage (NCBI taxonomy): Eukaryota > Metazoa > Chordata > Mammalia > Primates > Cercopithecidae > Mandrillus > Mandrillus leucophaeus. The sequence goes on along the minus strand of NW_012104976.1, from coordinate 1,727,167 downwards.
TGCCTGAACCTCTACTGGGAACATTTAACACCACTTGTATTTTGAAATCACAGGCTACATCTACGGGCAATAAAGACTGTTATCTCTCCGATTCATTGCAGTTGCACAAACACCCAGTTAATTCAGCTATAACACATCTGCCCAGAGAAATATTTACTTTTGGGGCCTCCTGGGTATGCTTTAAATTTCTCCTAATTGCTACCCATTGAGTTTTAAGTTTAAGTGTTGTTGAGATGAACTTTAGGTCCTTCTCCTATACTGTGAAGTTCACCACTATATAGTCGCAAAGAACAGATTATCAAATGATTGAGCTATACATTTAGGAACTGTTTTCTTTTTCCAATTGCACAGATGAGATTCTCTCTAAAACTAAGAAGATAAGTTTTTCTCACTGTTCGTTTAGCTTCTCGGTAGAGCAAACAGACGATAAATGTTTCTCAAGGACCACAAAGAGAATAATACTCATGCTTCCTGCTTGAGAATTAGATTTCTCGACTACTGAAGCTGTAGGAAATGAATCCTCAGGGCACCTTTTTAAATCATGAGAGTAACAAGCATTCTCATCCTACTAAAATGATAAGAAAACTGAGACAGAGGAAGATCAATTTCAGAGGAGGAACAAGAAATAAAACCTAGCAGTTCTAATTCTCAGAGGAGGGCCTAATTATGAAGATGTCTTAATGAACAGAACTCATTTATCATACTCCTTCCAAAATCCTCATTATGTGCATTTTTTTCTAGATCACTTTATGCCTTGAAGAACTAAGATAAAGAGGCTGAGCTAGTGGCTTATGCCTGTAATCCTAGCATTTTGAGAGGCCAAGGTGGGAGGATCACTTGAGCCCAGGAGTTTGAGGCTAGCCTGGGCAACATAGCGAGACCCTGTCTCCATACACACACACACAAAATACAAAAATCAGCTGGGCACAGTGGAGCATGCCTATAGTCCTAGTTACTTGGGAGGCAGAGGTGGGAGAATCACTTGAGCCCTGGAGTTCAAGACTGCAGCGAGCTCTGGTCATGCCACAGCACTCAGGCTTGGGCAACAGAGTGAGACTCTGCATTAAAAAAATAATTAAATTAATATTAAAGTAAGGAGTAAGGTAAAGTAACATAATTCAGAACCAACAAGAAGGTCTAGAGTGGGTAGGGGGAAAAGAGGGAGTAATTAACTTATTGAACCCAGGGTCTCAATGTTTCTAAAAGCACTAAAATCCATGCTTTCCTGTGCATCATAGTATACAACCATAAATCTCTTTCTTTCTCTCCTTGTCCTAAAGCTCAGGAGCTCCTCAGAGGAATCAGTATCATAGTGCTCCATCCTCCACATCTCCAAACTCCTTCTTTCTCCATCACACCAAGTATTTGTCTTAACAAGTGTTTCTTTATTATTATTATTATTATTATTTTAAGATGGAGTCTCACTCTGTCAACCAGGCTGAAGTGCAGTGGCATGATCTCAGCTCACTGCAACCTCCACCTCCAGGGTTGAAGTGATTCTCCTGCCTCAGCTTCCTGAGTAGCTGGGATTACAAGCACATGCCACCACACCTGGCTAATTTTTGTATTTTTATTAGAAATATAGTTTCACCATGTTGGCCAAGCTGGTCTCAAACTCCTGACCTCAAGTGATCCACCCGCCTTGGCCTTCCAAAGTGCTAGGATTACAGGCCTGGCCCATGACAAGTGTTTCTACTGATAAATACAGAAGAGGCCAGAAGTCCAGGAGGATTCTTCACTCACCTGGTTTCCTACCGATATTCAGATTTGGGACTATCTCCATTCCAGACTCCTGGAAATTTTTTTTAATTGCAGGACTGGAGTACACACTAGTTTGAAAAGTAATGAATAGAGATCATGTCATGCTAAGAAAACAGTGCACCATCAAATACTAACACAGTATAGCACCACTGAGGCATCTTCTGAACACCAAAATACCAACTTAATTGCAAACTTTTGGAAGCAAGAAAATATATGTCAACCTTCTCTGCATCTCAGTGCCTATCAGTTAACCCCCACTTGGAAGTCTCCCCAATCCCTTATTGTCACCCAGGATGGCTTATATAGTCTTCTTTGCACCCATATAGTGCCATATGAAAACACTTGTTATTGCTGATGTACTTGTCTGAACTCTACCATGAGTTCTCTAAAAGAGCTATATTCTCACTATCTAATACAATGTAGCCCATGGTAAATATGCAATAGAGTTTTGTTGGATGACTGCATATAGTGGATGTTCACTAGTATTTATTGAATTGAACATAATTGGATACTTAAGTTAAAATATAAATAAAAATGACACTTGGAAAAATGTTTGTTGTATATGACTTCTTTGCAGAGCCCCAAATATGAGTTGTTCTTACAAAATTGATGAAATAATCGAATTTCAATTTAATTCCCTTTGAAAATAAATATGAAAAAGTAGTTTGACCTTCTGAACCCAAGGTTGATAGTAAAGTAGCCTAAATTAACAGCTGAATCAAACTGACACGTGGCTTTTAGTAATAATCCCAAACAGAATAAGAATTACTAACTGTTAGAGTTGGAAAATTTTAGAGTTGATCTCAGAATCAATACATGAATCCTTTCTGCAATATCACTACCAGATGGTCAACCAACCTCTATCTGAATTCTCCTTACAGCTTAATGACAGGTTACCCTTTACTTCAGAATCCAAAGGAGGAATCATAAATTCCTCCTCACAGTGATTGAAAGACGGATCCCTGTAATATTAACTGAGTTCCGGCTTCCAGCAAAACAAAGGAAAATCTACTCCTGTTCTGCTTGGCACCTCCTGGAATATGTGATGACTAACACTGACTTCTCCTTTGTCTTCCAAAGATAATTGTTATGTCCCAGTTCCTCTCTCAGATTCAAGTATTTCAGTTCATGTTCCTTCACGGTTACCTTCCTCTGAGTATGCTCCTTAATCTGTGTATTTGGTCAGGTCCCAAAGAGGCAAAGGGGTGGGAACCACTGTGCTGACTGATATATATATATACACACACACACACACACACACATATATATACACACACATACACACACACACACACATACACATATATATAGGCAATTTTAATTGGCACGAAGACCTGCCCTCATTCTGCTACTTCGTTTGTCACCAGGGCCTAAACAACAATATGGTTTCCAGAGACTTTCCATTATAGGAGACAACCATTTAAAACAAAAGGCAGGGTCCTCAGTAGTATTTACTTCAAGATTTTCAATGTCTGGAAACATTGCAAAGTCCATTTCTGCTATAAAGATATTTCTGCTAGATTTTCTTGCCCATCTGACAATGGGTGGGCTGCAGAGCATGGTGGATGGATGCCTGACTCTAAAAGGGTCTTTCAAATGTGATCATGATGTGAGAGTACCAAGTCCTGTGAACCGTGATTTGATGAGTAGGTCTGGGGATGAGAAGGTACCTACTGAATATTATTTTTTTCTGTTTGGTTAGCAGTTAAACATGGTAGAAATCACATTCATTCATTTTTCAAACAAATCTTATTTATTTATTAATTTGAGATGGAGTTTTGCTCTTGTCACTCAGGCTGTAGTGTAGTAGTGTGATCTTGGCTCAATGCAACCTCTGCCTCCCAGGTTCAAGTGATTCTCCTGTCTTAGCCTCCTGAATAGCTGTGATTACAAGCACCCACCACCATGCCTAGCTAATTTTTTTTTTTTTTTTGCATTTTTAGTAGAGACGGGGTTTCACCATGTTGTCCAGGCTGGTCTCAAACCCCTGACTTCAGATGATCCACCTACCTTGGCCTCCCGAAGTGCTGGGATTACAGGCGTTAAGCCCATGCACCTAGCCATATTCATTCATTCATTCATTCATTCATTCATTCATTCCAGAAGTTATTTAATAAGCCACTACTATTATCTAAGCACTGTACTCAAATGTAAAGGGGATATAATGAAGAGCAAAAGAGATCCGATGCATGCCTTCATGGAATGTACAGTCTAGTCTAGCAGAAAGACACATGTTAAATAAATAATTGCACAAATATGGGACTGGAAACAATAAGTGCTTTGAAGGAAAACTAGTGAATGCAATAAAAAGGATGAAAGAGGATCACACTTAGATTGTAGTGTACAGGGAAGACCCATTTGATCAAGTGACCTTAAAGGTGAGTCCTGGAGACGGACACGATTTAGTCAAGCTGAGCACGGGGGCAAATGTTCTAGGCAGTAACCAGCATGTTTCCATTATTAAATAACTTCTGGAATGAATTAACGAATGAATGATGGTGACAACTTGGTGAGTAAGGAAAAAACCTGACAAACTACGGAAACGGAAAGAAGGCTAGTGTGGCTTCAAAGTGTGAGCCAACACACCTGTAATTCCAGCACTTTGACAGACTGAGCTGGGTGGTTCACTGGAGGCCAGGAGTTCCAGACCAGCCTGATCAACATGAGGAGACCCTGTTCCTACTAAAAATACAAAAATTAACTGGGCATGGTGGGGCGTGCCTGTAAACCCAGCTCCTCAGGAGACTGAGGCACAAGAATCACTTGAACCTGGGAAGTGGAGGTTGTAGTGAGCAGAGATTGCGCTACTGCACTCCAGCCTGGATGACAGAGCAAGACTGTCTCAAAAAAACAAAAGGCAAAAATTATGAGCCGAGGAGTGATAGCGTTGGATGAGGCTGAAGGGCATGCAGGGGCTTTGAATGTCAGGCTTAAGACTTTAAAAAAATTTAGTTTTCTAGCAATGGAAAGCTACTTAAGGGTTTTTGAGGAAAGCAGTGGCATGACTGATTGTCATCCTGGGATTCAGAGGCTTCCTGAGCCTTCCTCCTATCCTGTGAGTAAGCTCCAGCTAGACACAGAGTGTTTTCATGTCCAGACAATTTGTTCCCCCTAACCTGTCTCACTTCCCTGCCACAGGTGTGACCCATCTATAAAATGCTTTTTCTCTTTTGAAACTCAAGCCATTTCTTTTGCAGATGTTATCACAAAGTAAATAATCTAGCTTCCACTCTGCTACAGAAAATTTCAGGCAATGGAATTCAGGAAACTTGTGTCATGAAAAAGTCTGGCCCCAATTCCCAGGCACTCGCAAGCTGGCTCAAAAGGATACCTGATATGTCAACACAACTCATCCCCCGAAACAAGGCAGTTCGACACATTAACAAAGTGCTTCCTCCCAGAGGTAATTTGAGTATCCTCTAAAAGGATGCTATTTGCCGCGTTTCATTAATAAAGAAACATGTAATGCGGTTGCAGATCTCTATCTGGAAAAGGCTGCACGGTGATTTTGTATAATTGGACAGGGACAGGCTCTAGTTTTGTGCTGATCAGCATGGAGGATGTAAAATTTGTGAATGTGAAGTCTGCTTTTAAGGAATGCTCCAGAATGGAAAACAGTTATTTCAACAAAAAGCGATGAAACGTCCCTATCACAAACATACTGGCTTAAGAGAAACAAGAGGCTGGCTGTGCTTCCAAAGTATGTTTATAAAGTCACCAGGAACAGCAGCCATCTCTGGGTAGCAGCAAAAAGAATAATTAGAGCATTAATAAAAATATTAACACCACTTTTATGTTATCTCCTTCTAGCCAGGAAACACCACTGTGGTACCCATACAATAGTAATTCTTGTGCCATTTGACAGCTTAGAAAACTGACACAAAGGGGTTAAATGGCTTCTCTTAAGTCATGTGGCCAACTGGTGGCAAAACTGGGTCTTGGATTTCTGATTCATTTTCCTTCTGCAGTCCATGCTGCCTATTTTGAATAATAGTAGTAACAGCTGCCTAGCAATTAATGTCTATGCTCTCCTATAATCTTCACAATCACACTGCAAGGTTGGTATAATTATTCCCATTTTATGGATCAGGAGCAGCAGTTCAGACAGTACATGATTGGTCCCAGGGCCTGTGGCTAGAAGTGATTGGGCTGGAATTGGAAACTAGGATTGCCTGTCCTGAAAGCACATGTTCTTAATCACTGCTAATTACCACCCCACCTCCGGATATACTGGCCAACCTCTCTTCTCCTAACCCAGAATGGAAAAACTGGCTTTTTGTTTAGATGGGGTCATAACAAAGACAGGCAAACTGCTGAGGAACTGGTATTGTCTTTGAAGTATAAATTCTGTGTAGGACGGACCAGGTCTGGGATCAAGAGGCATAAGAGGGATGTTGTCAATATCTGCATATTCATGAAGGCACAAACACAATGAACACAGGATTGCCTATGAAATAATAAAAGGGAGTTGTTGAGTGTTGAGGACTCCCCTATGTGCTTGCATGGGTGCAAGTTATTTCATTCAATTTGCACTATAGCTGTGTAGTGTGTATTTTGCAGTCATCACTCTACAGGCATTAAGGGACTTTGTGAGATCACAAAGCTAGAAAGCTGTGAAGCCGGGATCTGTCTGAAGCCAAGCCCAAGCTCTCAAGGGTGAAAGAATTAATTCTCCAGGTAAAAAGAACATATTACTTGAAGTTGCAAGAGTCAACTTACATGCTTTATCCTAGAGCATGGAACAGGGTGAAAGCATAAGTAAGATGAAAAAAGATCTAGATAAGTCAAAGTTGATGGTACTTTCAAAGGTGTCTTGGAAAACCAGGGATGCTTCACAGGACCCCCTGTAATCTTGTAAATTAAAGTAACTGAAAACCCCTATGTCTATCCACAGACTTTACTCAAATATAAAGGGGATATAATGAAGAGTAAAACAGATCCGATGCATGCCTTCATGGAATGTACATCTAGCAGGAAAGACACATGTTAAACAAATAAGTGCACAAATATGGGATTGGAAAAAATAAGTGCTTCAAAGGAAAACTAGTGAATGCAATAAAAAGGATGAAAGAAGATCAAACTTAGATTACAGTGTACAGGGAAGGCCCATTTGCTCAAGAGACCTTAAAGGTGAGACCTGGGAGACGGACACAGATGACTTCCACATTTTACCCAATCCCTAGGAAAGAGATTCCTTTCCTTGTTGGGGAACATTAATGCTGCTCGGATACAACCGATCCTGAAAGTTTACACCAACGCTGGAGTGGCACCACAGAATATTAAAGCTTATAAGGTGCTCAGAAGTTACCTGATCCAATTCTCACATTTTACATATCAGAGATTGAAGTAACTGAGGCCTAGTGTAAAAACAGACCCATTTGCTAAGTAATTTAAATTATGTCATCCATGGTGCTAGGGGTTTGACATACATTTATTCTAACTCTCATGAAGGTCGTGCAGGAAGGTATTATTTTTTCATTTCACAAATAATGAAAAGTGAGGTTCAGGAAAGTTGAATAATTTGATCAAGGTCACGCAGCTTGTAGGTGATGCAGTCTAGATACAAGCCCATAATGTGTGAGTCCAGCGCCCAGTGTTATTTCTCCATCCCCACAGCAATCTCTCTTTCTACTAAGATGTGACATAGCCTTAGGCCCATGTGAATTGGAACCACCTGGATTACTGGAGGAATAGAGATTTAGATGCCCACTCTGATATCCTGAATCTCCTGTGGGTAAAGACCATGTCTTACTCTTCTTTGTGTCTTCCATTTTATGTGCAGAATACACAGAAGGTATTGAAGACGTGTATTTGTAAAAAGGCTACCTTACTGGTGTAACAGAATTGAGCCCTATTAATTGAGGTCATATTTGGCCAACCACTATCCTGATAATTCTCTACTGTATTTCATTTGTATTCATTTGGCAACTTCTGATGAGAACCCTGAATGAGTTCTTGCAACTTTGTTGTCTTGCCTTCCAGTCATAAAGACATGCTCTGCTCCCAAACCAGGGAAGACAAAATGAAGGTAAAATATGAACTCAACAAGAAATGCAGGTTTCATGCTGCTCTGATGATCTTTCCTAATGGAGAGCCCAAAGCAGGCTCACGTCCTGTTACCCTTCCCTGAGACAGGCTCACCTCTATTTGCACAAGGAAAGCACACACATCATTATTCCACTATTGAAAAGGCATTGGTGGCGAAAGATGTGCATGATCCACTTTTATATGAGAGTCTGACATTTGGGCAGTAGAAAAAAAGAAATCAGTTCAAGCCAATGACATTTCTATGGAAAAAGCCCCAGCTCCACAAAGGAGTGAGTGAAAGTGGCAGTTAACCCCATGGATACCTTATTGTTCCTCATTCATGACTGGGAACACTATGACCTCCTCGAGGAGGGCTCAGAGAAAGGGGGCTGCCACCTGTTGCTAGGGATGACGTCAGTGCCCCAGCAAGAGCCAACATTCTTTCGGCGGCTTGTGTGTGTGTGTGTCGTTAATCAGCACTGGCTCCTCTGCAGGCAGGCCCATTCACTAAGGTCTTGACTGTCAGCACTCCGGCTTCAAACTTCCAAAGGAATCTGCCAGAATGCATGGCCTTCATCCTAAAGGAAATTGGCCCATGTTCAAAATTACCTTGGATGGGAGGGGTAATAATAGTGTGGTGATGTTCTCTTGGTTTTTTGTTTCTGTTGTGTTTTGTTTATGAGCCTGCTGGGGTTAAGTAGGAGGGGAAAGGGTTCAAGAAGGTGTGGAGAAGGCCAAGAAGCGCTTACCTCATCCCACTTGCCAGGAACAGGAAAGAACTCCACACAACACATCTTTTGAACAAAATGGATGCTGCCACATCTCACTAGTTTACAAAAATGTTTTAAATGGTAGACAGTTCCTTTAAGAATTAAATGCAAATGTGTAGCTAACTCAGATCTAATACCAAGTTGGCATCACAGATATGAAAGTTAAAAGTGGAACCTTAGGCATCACTCCTTCATCTTACAGGTAAGTAAACTGAGGCCCAGAGATTATCTGTCTTTGTCTGGTCTGTGCTGGCAAGAGATACCTAGCCTTCACGGTAGCTGGCTTCCGCTTCTTCCCGGAAACAAAGCTGGACTAGACTTCCCATCTCCTCACACTCCATTGGCTGGGGTCACTCACATGATTATGCCTTGCCACATAAGCACAACCATGTGACTGATTCCAACCAACGGAGTGTGAGGAGATGGGATGTCTGCTCAGGCTGGTCCGGGATAAGCTCCCATGTCCTTGCTTCATGCTCTTTCACCTTCTACTGTCTTGCAGCGATATGGCTGGACTATAGCTCAGCTCTCCTACCTTCCCTTTCACCCACCACAGTGCTATGCCATGTTGCTATCTCTTACTTCAGCAGAACAATTTACACCGAAACCTATCCCTTAAGAATGTATCTTAAATGTCCTTCAAATTGACTCATAACTATGGATTAGAAATTAAAATAATATTAACCTATCAATATTAGCTGCTCCTTAGCCAAATTAACACCTTTATCAATTAAATTATCAACCAGAGATGTCTTACCCTGACTCCTCTTAAGCTTAATGTTCCTAGTTTACTACTTTCACTACTTTTATAACTCAATCCTTTTTTTGAGCCACTTTTTAACAGCAAGCTGTCAACAGCTAATGTCGCAAAATTTGTATCAAGTGACATGGTTAAGGTGTCTATGAACAGCGTGCTAAATAGAGAAAAATATAAGCTTAGAGTGCAATGTGTATTTTTTTTTTGCCTTTATTTAAAAAAATTTTTTAGAGATGTGGTCTTGCTGTGTTGTCCAGGCTGGTCTTACACTTCTGGCCTCAAGTGATCCTCCTGCTTCAGTCTCCCAAAGCACTGAGATTACAGGCATAAGCCACTGCGCCTGGCCTATTGGAAGCAAGTTCTAAGTAGAAGAGAAGTAAGACCAAATTAGAGGAACCGGTATCTTTCCACCACAGGAAATATCACTGTCATTGTAACACCATGGCTACATGATAATATGAACAGAAAGGTTCTTGAAGTATCATGAAGAAGAGAGAAGGGGAGGACCCTAACAATTTAGACAGGAGAACATGGGCAAATAGACCATTTCCCTTCTAGAGTTTGGAGCTGAGACCATTAAAATGAAAAAGAAGAATTCACACGTGACTGATCTGTGGTCCCATCATTTTTAGGGTTTTGGTGATCAGCCACTGAGGTGACACCAATTTCTTCACAATTCAATTCAGGGAAGTTACAAAAACTCTAGAAGAACTACCTCTAGGGGACCTTTGAAAAATATAATTCTTGCTCTCACTAATCTTTCCTATTTTGAATATTTTGTTTCTTCTCTCTTTTATTAATTAGAAAGAGAAACCTTGCTGTCAACAGAACCAGATGAACATGACTACAGTTGGTACTTGTTAAATTTTCAAAAATCTGTTATTTTTACTGGAGTCATTTTTCTGTACTTGACAACATCATGTTGTGAGAGGCATCTGGTCAACCGTTCGTCTCTGGCAAGTGCACAACAGAGACGAAGTGAGGTCAGATAACTCGGGGCAGTAGCATTCAAACCAAATGCCAACGTGCATTTGTGGGAGGTTCTGGAGGAATCTTTATTTTTGAGGTAAACAGAGATTCTTCTAACCTTTTCCATCTTACAATATTAAAATGATTTTGACTGTAGAACAGAACTGGATAAAAATGACCTAACAAGCTCTTGGAGGAATGTGAGCGCAGATCAGCACTGCAACTGTCATGGATGACAAATGAGACAAATGCGGCCCCTTGCTGAGGATTTTTAGGGTAGATATTTCAGACCAAACATATGACCAAATTACAAGTGTTCCTTCTTTATTAAATGTAGTCTGCAAACATAATCCAAAACAAATAACCCATCCACCCTTGTTGGGAGTGGGGATGGGAAGAAACACTAAACAGAAAGTGAGGAATTCATAAAAGCATCCACTTCAAATTGCAAAGAAGTAAACAATCAATGTAAAATTTGACTATATTACATAAGAAAGATGTTTTTCTAAAGGATCAGGAGTTAATTTAATGTTTAAAACTCTGGGATGAAAGCATATATCAAATTTATTACCTAGTTCATGATCTCTTTCATAAGCTACATTGGTAATTATTTTTCTTTAAAGAGTTGTAAATGATCTCTTTAAAAAATCTCTGTGTGTGCTGGTGGGAATGACACATTTGCCAACCACAGATACTGTGTGAGATGTTTTATCTCTGTTAACTCATTTTATGGAATAACAAAAGGCAAACTTAAAGGAGATCTGAGAGCATAGTTAAGAAACAGCACGTCAATAATCAATCTCTCACCAAAATGTGAGATTGTAGTCATTATCTGTCCTTCAGTTAATCCACAGATATTGAGGACCATCTCCTGAGTATCAGATGACAGAAGAAGAACTAAGATCAATGAGACCATCACTGTCTTCAAGCAGCTCATAGCCTAGTGGAAGAAGCCTAAATGGTAAAATAGCTCATTACAATACAATAGATTAGTAATGCTAAACTAGTCACTTTGTGTACTTTCAATTACTGGAGCACAGAGTAGTAAGCCAATAACTTTGAAGGGGCAACAAAGGAAAGAATCCAGTGGGTTTCTAAGGGTGAGTAAGAGTTTGCCAAGTAGGAAAAGGACATGCCATGCTAAGCATGTATTTTGTGTAAAAGAGTGATGGTGAGAATGAGCATACACACCTGGAAAACACAAGACCAGTCATAGTTTTGAGTGTGTGTGTATGTTTGGGGAAGGGTGGGTTGTGTCAAGATTGAAAAGAAAAAATATAGAGAAGGGCAAATTATGAAGGTTCTTTCACGATACTCTAAGGAGCAGGGTTTTATCCTTTGGTAGAAAAGAACCAGTGGTGATTTTTACAATCTCCAAAAGATGCTAAAAGTTACATAGGCTCATCTCTATTTTCAAAAAATAACTGGCAGTCACATGAAAGCTGGACTGGGAAGGAAAAAAATGAATGGAATTGGCTGGTGTGGGTCTTCTTTAAGCCACAGTGGTGGCAACGAGTAAGAGGAAATGAGCAGATTCATGAAGAGGGGGTTCGGATCTATCAGATATGATGACGAGTGTGATGTGGGAAGATGGAGATAGCACTTAAGGGTGATAACGTTTTTTAATGTGCTTTTTAGCTTGATCGACTGAGCAGGTGAATGTGCTACTTCTTGACAAGGATAAATTTACATTGGTAGAACTATGGGACATGCTGGATGTAAGATTTTACACATAAAATCCAGACACAGTCACTACTCAAGAGGCAGTTTTATTTAAGTCTCAAGCTCAGGAGAGGGATGGTTATATTTGTCAGCTCATCAGCAACTATACTCTCCCTAAACTGCAGGTCTGACTCTGCTCAGTAATCTGTTAGCTTCTCCACTGCCTGTGGTATCAGGTGCAAACTCATCCTGGTCTTCAGCGCACACTGTGATCTAGTCTCAGTCTCTTCTCCCACCCTTAACTCCTTCAACCTGAATGCTCAAGACAGAAAAACCACTCAACCTTCCCCCAGTACACCTCATCATAGTTGCTCTTATTTCCAAAGCTTAGAATTCCCTTTCTATCCAGATTCACTCCATGTGCTGAAATCTGAACTGTCTCAGGTTTCAGCTAGCTTGGCCTTAAAGTGTTCCCCCAAACTCTCTTAGTCCTAAACAATTTCCGCTTCCTCTGGGCTTCCGGAACATGTGCTTCACACTCCTGGTGCATGGTCTTATGTCTTCCAGCCTACTCCATCACAGTCTTCATACGCCAATCTCCTGCAATGAACTGGAGTCTGTGAGGAGCTGGGCCATTCCCACAGGACATCCTAAATAAAGGAGTGCTGAGTGGAATGGCTCCTTGCGCTTACAGCATATAACATTCTTTGCTGTGGTCATGGGAGCACAGAATCTTCTTATCACATTGCCAGCTAAAAGCTTCAGGGCTGATCAGTCAGTTCCCAGTGGGGAATAGAGAATTCAAGATGATGTGATGAAACATGACAAATGACTTAGTGAGCTGACAAAATTGCAAAGATTAGACCTTCCTTTTTCTCTGGTGTTCATCCGGCTTCTCTACGTATCATGACCCTTCCTGCCCAGCCCAGAGTGTCAAGACTTCCATGTGCAGAGGACAAGAAGAGGGAAAATATGTTTTCTTTGGCAATTTAATTGTGAGGTTTTGATGTTTATGTACTAATTAGACGTTTTTAGTGATTTTTGCTACTTGCATGAAAACACAGGCATCTGTGACTCTAACTATGGCTAAATCCAGGCTGTAACCTCAGCTGTCAGCAGTTTAATATCTTCCAGGAAAACAACATGGCTCAACCTCTGCTTTTAACACAATTACTCCGTGAAAGGAAGCAGAGTAATGAGGAGTGGACCTCAAAGAAGAGGCATCCTCTTCTTTGTAAATTCTCTCATCACTCAAGAATTAGAGATGCAGAAACAAGTAGAAAAATGCTCCCCACCCCCAAATGCTACCTCTAGTTTCTTCTATGCTTGTATGGCTGACATCTTACTTGTGCCTGCTCCCGATAATGGCTCCTGGCATAATATGCCCTGTTCTTATTTCACATTAGTTGACGCAGCACTAGTAACTTGGATTTTGAGTGCCAATAGGAATGGACATGTCCTTAGACTCTGGTAATAAAATACAACTCCTTCTGCATCTATACTGGTCTGGCCTGGCATGTTCATCTCATTCTGGTAATTATAATAACAGTTGTAATAATATTAATATAGAGGTAGAAAAAAATACAGTTCATCTGCTTGGCTACCAAGAGAGTCACTTTTCTGCATCATAATCACCCACATTCACAGATGTGTAAGGCATGCATCTTACATCTGCTTGAAGGTCTTCTGGCTTTCCAACAAAACACAAAGATTCTTTGTATTTCTCCATCTTATAATTCCTTTCTCACAATCTCCACCTGACCTATATAAATAACCAGGGCTTATATTAGGAAAAAATTAGATGCTGATTTATTGATAATTTGTTAAATGCCTCTCCTCTCCAGTTCTTTCTGAAACATTCCCTTTTGCAATTTCTAAAGACAAATGAGTTTTCCACCCCCCTCCAACGTGAATTTCTTGATGCCTTCAAACAGATCAGTAGAAATGGGACCATTTATTTATTTGAGTGGACATGTGTCAACATATTCTTTAAAAAACAGACACCAGTCCATCATAGCACAGTGCAAAAAAAAAAAAAAAAAAAAAAAAAAAACCACAAAACCACTACACACCACACACATTAATGCCCATCCACTACACCTCAGAATCCACATGTGAAACTGTCTTTATGATGCTAGGGGGTCCTCAGAGGCAGGATATGGATCTTGGAATTGAATTCATTTCAAGGGTTCACCACATATGGTAATGGGATCTCCTCTCAGAGCTGTAAGGCAGTTCTAGATACATCATGGATCACCGCCAGGGTTCAAAAGACCATACACCTTTCTGTCCCCTTCATGTGACCGTCTTTAATCAAGGTTATCCCCTGAATATTTCTGTGTATCCTTGCCTGAGATGTAATTGTGCATTTGATGTGCACTTGGACAATCAGTGTCTGAACAGCTGACCACATGGGCCTTCCCTGGAAAGCCACCCTTCTTCTGCTTGCTTACTCCTGCCTTGCCTCCCAGCTCCACTGGCTACTCTTGGGTTTTTGAGCCATTTCCAACACCACCAAACACATTTATTTCGCTCACTCCTGTGACTATTGTTGCTTCATAATCAAATACTTACCTAGTGAACTGCCCAGATTAAAATATATATGTGTAGATGTAGAGGTAGAATAATATTTTTTCAACGATTAAGTTTCACTAGGTCTGCTGATACAGCTTTTATTGCCATTGGACCTAAATGTTGATGAATCCCCACCATGAAGACAGCTGTTGCTGTTTAAGACGTAATCTAGAACAAGACATATTTTATGTGCTTATGATTGTAGAGAAGATTCTAAGTGACAGCTATATGATGAAAGTCCTTCAGCCCACGAAGTCAATAACGGCTGACTCTGTGGTTTACTTTTGTCTCAAAGCCATAAAATCCAGAACAAGAAAAGGCCATGCCCACCGTGTAAGACCACAATTGAAATCACAGCATGAGAGACTCAGAGTTCTTGTTTCCTGTTTTCTTTTTGACATCATAGTAGGTCTTATATGAATTTCAACCATTCTCAAAAGTCTTGACCATGGGATACCGCTCCATCATGCTGACGAAATTCCACTGGCAAGAGCAGGATGCAATCTGGACCTAGCGTGACTGTTCAGTTATTGCTTTTGGACATCTCAGCAGACACACCTCTGCTCTAAACTTCAAAAGACAATGCCTTTTTATCTCATTGCCCAGGCCCTGCTGATCTCTGGCACCCCTATCCCGACCCTTACCACTTTCTAGGACATCGTAAAAGACACTGAGACACTCTTGGTATCTTCCTTATGTTGGGACTCCAGTGTTACTGCAGGAAAAGCATCTATTTCATGCATTTAAAGGCACCTTTATAAACTCCCCACTCCCACCTCGTCCCAGCAGCACAAATGGCCATGTGTTTCATATCCGCATTTTACTACCAGGTTAGATGCTCAGTTTGCCAAAAATAATAATAAATAGTAAACAAATGTTGCTAGAAATTCAATGAGCTATTTGGATTGTTATTATGTAGAGCTCTTGCTAGTTCACTAGCTTAATAAAAAAAAAAAAAAAAAAAAAATCCTAAGTGGTGCGTATCGTTGCTGCACTAAGTCTGCTGTGGCTTTCCTCTCAAGTTTCTCCTCTATGTCACCTGGCATGTACGGCCATATTCTCAACATGTAGCTAAGCGAAAACCACAAGAAAGGGCTCTAAATCTTGGCTGATGCTTCAGCCATTTTTTCCTATTATCTTTTCAACTTCCCTCAGGGAGTTACTATGTAAAAACAACACATTCACAGGGTTGGTGACAACACATTCACAGGTTTGGTGTCCACAATTGCAGGAGTTCCAGTCTGAGTTTCCTGAGATGCTCTTGGCAGCCCACCTCCACCCCGCTTATTTCTCCCGCTTGGCTACTTCCTGCAATGTGTCTTCATCACTGACAATCAGCACTCATAACTCACGTTATAGAAACAAGGCCATCTTCTACCATCAGCTTCTCGTCGTTTTTCTTTTATGCTCTAGAGGGTCTGAACCTAGGCAGCAGACCTCCTGAGCTATTATTTCACAAGAAACAAATGTTTTTATCTGAAACACCTACTTTTCCTCTCAGAGACTTCCTGAATTTTTCATCTGCAAAATAGGGATAATTATGAAGAAGTGTGAGAAAAGGTGTAAGATAATGTCTGTGAGAATGCATAGAAAGAAAAAGTGGAAGTAGAATCCTTATTTGATGTTTAGGGCCACGAACTGATAACAGCAGTAAAAATAATTTTCCCATCAGCTTTCTAGGCTAATGACTGTACCTTCATTTGGTTGTAGAAACTCAATGTACAACACAATCATGTAACAATGGGGACCTGTATTATTTTATTCCCTGAGTTCTATTCTTCAATAGGGATGAATACCAGAAATAGCAAGAACTTGGGAATCAATCCCTACTTGGATTTACATCTAAGCTCCACTCATGTGAGCTGGGGCAAGCTGGTTAGCCTCTGTGAATTTTAGTATTTTCAACTGTTAGAAAGAGGTAGGAAGAGCTAATCCACCTTCCCTCTGGGAAGGTTACATAAACATGCCTACTACATTTTCTTTTCTTTTCTCTTTTCCATAAGGTCCATAGCTTGATATGTAGTACAAGAATTTACTATCCCCTATCCCCAAACAGGAGCCTGCAGTTAGATAGTGAGGATTTGATGAACTGAAAAGGGGCCAAGAGAATGATGGCAATGTTGCTGTTGATATTGATGATGATGACAATGATGATGATGATGACAATGGGCGAGTCATTGAGGACAACCACTTTTTATACCCTTTACCCATAAGGCACTGACAGCTCATTGAACAGGGCTTATGCTGAGCTGATGGGGCACGCTGAGCCAGCTGTCTTTCTAAAGGAGAGTTTATCCATTCAGAAAATGTGATGGGCCCTCAAGGAGCTATAAGCATCTCTACTTTTAGAGAAGAACTTGAGAAAACAGGTGGCATAGCAAATATCTGAAAGATTAAAACTGCTCAGGGCTTGTTTACTTAAGTCAGCACTGAGTCAACAACCTCCGGGAAGGCAGCAAGGCAAAAGGGCAAGATCACTGGGGCTGGATTCTGAAAAACTAGATGAACTCAGAGCAAGGTTGAGGTCATTCAGTCCAGCCTCCTCCCCTGTGTCTCTGATAGATACCAAGCAAGCCCCGTGTTGCCTGCTCTTTCTGATTGAGACCCTGCCTCACCCCATTCACCAGGCTGTGAATGATGCTGAGTCTGAACCTGTGCTGTGCAATATGGTAGCTAATATCTTCACATGAACACATGAAATGCGGCCAGTGTAACTGAGAAGATGACTTGTAAATTTCACTTAATTTTAAATAGTTCAAACTTAAATTTAAAAACTTATATTTAATTCCACTTTTGGACAATTCTCAAATATATTTGGAACAACTTGGTTAAGTGAGCTTATTTTTCCAACTGTAAATTTCATGAAATTTAAATACAGACAAAGTATTTCTGAGGAAAACATAACATTCATATTAATATGTGCTGTTAGTGTAAAATGCACATTGGATTTTGATGACTTAGTATAAAAATGCAAAATATCTTGCGTTTTAATATTCATTAAATATCAAAATTATAATGTTTCCTGTATACTGAGCTAAATAAAATATGCTGTTAAATTATTTTAGCCTTTTTTTTTCACTTTTTTAATGTGGCAAGTAGAAAATTTAAAATTAAATATATGGTTCCTATTGCTTTTCTATTGAACAGCACTGGTCTATATAATGCAGAATTGGACATGAAATTTCAGCTATTGTCTGACCACAAAAAATGTGCTGGGAATATCATATCCTTTGTAATGGATTTGTTGGGTCTAACATGTCCCAGGCTTTAGAGCCATGAACTGAATTTCAATCCAGTTTCTACTAATTTAGATTTTGTCAACCCGTTCTTAGCATCTGGGGTTTTCCTGAATCCTAATGAAATATGTTAAACTATTCACTGTCCCTTTTATCTTTATATCCTCTGAAAATTTGATAAATATTCCTAGTTGGTCAAATGACAAAATGCTGTGTAACTCATCTGGGAGGGCTTCAAAGATTTGTGAATTCCACAGCACAGTCCAACATCCCATCATTTGTAAAAGTAAAGATGTCTCCTTTCACAGTGCCCATTGAAGGCACTCATCCATACTCTACATGTTAATTTCACAGCCCTCACATAAACTTGGCTACCTCAGAGTCCAGGGCTGTACCCACTACTTCCTGTCTACGTGCCCACAATGCAGAGAATAATCAAATGCTGTTGACTGAACTTCTGCCAGCAAAATTATTGCCCAGGAAACATGAAATGAATACATTCAGCCTTTCATGATTATCTTTGTTCAGCAACATTTACTCACTTTAGTTTACTGGGCAGATGGCTGGATGTACTACTGGAGATATATTTTGGAGATGACCAACCACTTGGAGTACTAGGTGATCAGCCCAGTCCCATTCTGAGGTTGCTGGTGGGATGTTTGGTAATACCACTGGAAAATAGGCATGCTTTATACAAAGAGATCAAAAAAATGCTTAACAATGTGACTCTCCTGTAGAAATATAATCCCCTGCTTCAACCAACACTCTTCTTGTAGAACAGGGTCTTCTCTAGCTTAATCCCTGGTACTGGTACATTTTCTTTTGTGCTACAGCTGTTTCTCCCCACCTCACCTTGTCCCCTCTACCCCTCTCCCCTAACAAACACACTGCGATTTGTCAGTCAGGTGTTTAGGGGGAGAGAAGATGTGGTAAAATAAGCAGAGGAAAGAGTGGTAAAGAAATAAATGGTAAAAGACATTTTACCAAGAGTTCCAAGGGTCGAGTCTGCATCAATCTGCTTTAGTTCTTCCATCAATAAAATGAAATCCAAGCTGATAAATTCCTCTACCCAGATATACTATATTAGCTGACCAATTAACGAAAGTAACTCACTCTTAAAAATCCAAAGAATGCCATTAAAGCTAAGTATTTTTTACACAGAAACCATTTAAAATAATTAGCAAAACTACAGTTGCTGTGAATTAGAACGTAAATTTAAACTTGAGAACCCATTACTGGGATGGCAAAAAAAGCAGAACTAATGGTGGTCTAAGCCATTGTAGTGGAAAGTTTATGTTGGTGTTTGGTGGTTGGTTATGCCATTACATCAAGAAGATGTCTACATGCAATGAGCAGATGGCTTGAATTATAAAAACTTCCTACATATTTGTTTTTGACAGTGAAATGGAAAGTAAAGTAGTAAAGGTATCTATACATTGGAGGCTAATGAACCTTGCCAGGGCAAGGATTCACTTGTGAGCCCCTAGGTCACTAGATCAGCACTATGGTGGATTTTAATGGAACAAAGGAAATTAATCAAGTGCTGACTGGCTGTATTCTAGTTGTGACGAAGGGAAAGTCAACAACCAAGTCCCATCTTTATATTACCAAAAACTGTATAATTTTGTTTCTATTATCCAAGATGACTTGGTAATTAAAGTTCCTAGTAGGAACATACGTCAAAAAGAGCAGAGCCGATAGTTTGAATCAAATGTGGAGCCAGGCAACCTAGTTCTACGGGCTCGTAAACCCAAAACCCTGTGGGCCTCTGGCAGCGAGATGGGCAAATATTTCAAGTATCTCACAGCCCCATTCCTCTTGTTTCCCTGTGAAATGTGGCGATGGACAAAATGGGATGGATTTAATGCACCCAGTAGCTTAAGTTTCAGTTATGGTAATTCATTGCATATTTATGAAATGAGGACTAAATGAAAGATGTAATTCTGCAAATGCTTGGTTACAAAGCTAATCCAACACAGATCTGCTCTCAAGAAGCTTCTAATCAAGCTTCAGAAATAGATCAAAAAATAAATGCTTGTACCCAGCATAAATGTTTGGTCCACTGAAAGCAATAAAGGAACGTTGAATAGCTGAACACAGGCAGAGAGGGGTGGGTAAGAACCATATTCAAGGCAAACACACTGGGAAGTTGGAGTCAGAAGAGGGAACTTCCAGCTGGGAGGGCCAGGGAAGGTTTGTGGTGTACCTTAAGAGGAGCCAAGCACAAAGAGTCAGGAGTAAGTAGATGGGATGATGAGAAAAGAAATATACAGAGAAACAACAACAGTCATAATGAACAATAATTATTGCTTATTTTACTGAGAGGTTTATGTAATGATTACCCTCTGTTCTGCCAACAAAACCAATTTATAGATGAAGAAACAAATGTAGAGGAATTAAGCGATTTGTCCATGGTCCCAAAGTGATACGGCCAATATTCCCGAATTCATTCAATCAGTCATTAATTCATACAATATTTATTGTCCTCACAATGCCAAAAATTGTTCTAGGTGCTGGAAATACACAGCATGTCAAAACTGACCCCGTTGCTGTCCTCCAAGATTGTGTTCTCCTGAGAAGAGACAAGTAACCAATCTCATTCATTCATTCAGTCACCTATCCTAGATAAGTGATACAGGCCAGAAGGAGAATGCCACATGGTAACTAATACATGTTGGATGAATAGTGCTGAGGGGGAGATTGACTGTTTTAGTAAGAGGGATATGGAAGGCCTGAGTGAGGAGGTACCATACGAACTGAGACCTGAATTATCAGAAAGCAATAACCTTTCAGAAATCTGGAAGAGGTCATTATAGACCCACAGGGCTACAAATGCCTAGAGTTAGGAACTTACAGGAGGGACTGAAAGCAGGCCATGGAAGATGCTACAAGAAGACAGGAAAAGGAGATGACCTGGTGTGGTCACGTAGGATATTACGGAACTTGAATCTTATTTTTTTCAGGAGGAAGTTATTGTTGGGTGATAAATAAGAACTGATATGATCCGACTTGTTCTTTCAAAAAGATTACTTTGGCTGCTGTGTGGAACTGGAGCAAAGGAGACAGGAATAAAAGCAGACAGACCTGTTGTGCTTTGCAGTAATCTGGGTGAGAAGATGATGGTTGTGCCAGGGGTTCAGCAGTAAATACAGTAGTGGTGGTTGGGTTAGGGACAGGCAATAGGACTTACTGACAGCTGGAAAGTGAAGAGTAAAAAAGAGAGAGATAAATAATGGGTGAGTCATATTTTTTATTTCTATTTCATTTTATCTTTCGTTGTTGTGCTTTGGTTTTTGGCCTGGATAGCTAGGCAGACGGTAGCACCATTTATGGAGATGAAAAAGCAGCAAGAAGCAGCAGGTTTTGGTACTGCGGGTAAGAGGACCGGGTAGAGAGAAATCAAGAATTCTGTTATACGCATCTTAAGCTGGACAAATCTGTTAGCCATCTGAATGTGTGTGTTCAGAAGAAAATTGGACATACAGGCAAGAGGTCCATTTTGGTGAATCATCCATGTATAGATGCTCCAAGTGCTAGTCTCTCTGATTTCCAAACTACCCGTTCTGGCCGGAACTTACGGAATTGAAAAGAAGTAATGGGAAACCAGATTGAAAGATGGGTTGGGATTCTGAGGGAAATGTGTAATGAACTAGTTTCTCATCAGTTTATCTCCTGAATGCTGCAGCGGGGTACAATATAGCTAAAGCCCTTGAGTGAGTGGATTTTTGCCACTATTTGCAAAGAAAGATAGTTAAGCTAATTTGAAAATATGCTACAGACAAAGAAATAAACAATACCTTATAATGGGGTAATTTAATAATTTCTAAGCAAAATTTAAAACTAAAGATTGAAAACCTTAGAAATATTTTGGTATTGCTATGGGATTTATGGAGAGCTATGAGAAGTGGCAGGCAATGTGTGTAGAAATGGTTTTTCTAGAACCATGAGAGATCCCACTTTAGTGACAGCACAAATAATCTATTCTAGTGAAAAACAGGAAAGGATAGTGGATATATTTAAAATTCACTCAAGAATTAATGCTAATTAGGCTCACAGTCCGGCAGCCAAGAAGAGACAATGTAATTTATTAGGATCACAGTAGGAAGAATAACAAGGAACTGGACTTTCCAACTGCAACATATGGAAACGATTAATGTAATGATTTAAGCTTTATTGTGAAACAAACCCCATTGTCTCTTAATACTGCTACAGCAACCAATTGCTTTAGTAAAGGGAGTTCTGAGTGTCCCCAGAACATTTATATTTTAGTAAATTTTTGAAAAGTAGATACGACTTGGTAGCCTTTACTGAACACTGAAGTATACAGAGCATCTTGGTGGGAAGGTAGTCTGCATGGATGATTCGGGTCCCGTCTCCAAGAAGCTTATCTATCACCTTAGAGTAATATTCTGAAACCAGGCGTAGCCATAACTGGTAATACCACAAGGCAGCAGATGTGGGCCACTGGCATGATAGAAAGTGCCACCAGGACACAGAAGCAGGTTCCACGAATTCTGGCTTGGGCATTCAAATAGGTCTCATGGAGGAAGAACATTTTAATTGGATACCGAAGGACATGCACAGGATGTGTGCACACACGTGAGCACATGCACACGCGCGCGCGCACACACACACACACTCTTTTGTCAAGCAGAGAAGCGGATTTAATTTTATTTATTTAATTTTTAAACAGTTTCGCTCTGTTGCCCAGGTTGGAGTGCAATGGCGCAATCTCAACTCACTGCAACCTCTGCCTCCTGGGTTCAAGACAGTCTCCTGCCTCAGGTTATCGAGTAGCTGAGATTACAGGCACATGCTACCATGCCCAGCTAATTTTTGTATTTTTAGTAGAGACAGGGTTTCACCATGTTGGTCAGTCTAGTCTTGAACTCCTGACCGCAGGTGATCCATCTGCCTTGGCTTCCCAAAGTGCTGGGATTACAGGCGTGAGCCACTGTGTCTGTCCAAGAAGGGGATTTTAAACAGAGCATGAGCCCAAGTGCAGGACAGAAGCAAAGGGAAATGAGGAAGAAGCCAGGGCTGGAAGAGGTGGTAGCACCTTCAGGGAGCATCTTCCCAGTTTCTATATTTAAAAGGGAAATTATTACAGGGATACACACATATACAAAAGAATAGCTATTGTTTCCCAGCCCTGGTGCCTTCAGACTCCTTTCCTCCCACCATTTGCTAGTTTCTGAGAAGCAATTAAAGCAACGGGAAATATCCATGGGAGAAGATGGTCTCTGGGGAACTGGGCGTGAGTAGGAGAAGCCTCATGTTCTTCGTCCCAGGCAAGCTACTGATTTCTGTGTTTTCATCAAAGCCTTGTTTGTGGCTCTGAGGAACACAGGACCAGTTTTATTGGGAAATGTGAGCCAGAGTTTTCTGTAAATTTATCTCTTCAAAGTGTCTTTGTAAATTCTTAAAAGCAAGTCAGTTTTATGGCCTTAAAAGAACAGTGAAATTAAATATTTTAAAATTATGTATTTGGATATGTAACCTTAACTAGCCAGACCAATATATGTGTATGACCTATGGTTTTGATGAGAATGGAGGTCTTTTCCAGATGGATTTGCGTGGCCAGGAGCAGTGCCTTGTGCCCAGTGGATAAGAGTGTGGGTGTTGGCTGCCAAGGCCTGGGAGCAGAGGCTTTGCAGTCAGCCCTGGTTACATCTTGTGACTGTGGAGGGGGGTTGTTACTAAAACCTTGTGCTTCAACACGTATATAAAAGACATAAAACAATACTTCCTTCCCAGAGTTGCTGAGATGATTACAAGTGAGTCTCTGTGTTCCACACTGTCAGCTCTCTGTGGCACTAGGTATATAAAAGTGAGTCCTTTACCTTCAAAGTGTTTACCACCCAGAGGAAAAGATAGACAATGAAAATGAATAGTTTATGCAAGTCATCAAATTGATTTTCATTTCTTTAAGGAAAAGCATACCCTAGATGTTAGACACAACATCAAACACTTCAAGAGTTCAAGAGTTCAAGAGTTGGGGAGTAAAAATTTGACAATATAGCTTTGGCATAGCCTAATGGAGACAAATGGTGACCTGGTGGATTCACATTCCCTACACAATCCAGGGGAAGAAAATAGACTGGAGGAAAAACTGGAAATCTGGAAAGTGTGCAGGGGACTGACCATTTTGGCAGAGGTGTCTGCTCTCATCATGAATACAATTTCAAAGAATTTATTGTGCACCCTTGACTCAGGCTGACTGAGAAAGAATGGAGTAGGGACATGTGGTTTTATTTTGAGACCAAAAAAAAAAAATTGTCTCAACTCCTATTAGAAGACACAGATGTCCCCATGGAGACTGTAATCTGAAGGAACCCATAGTTCCAGAAGGGATTAGAGGAGCAACAGGCCTTTTCTACTCTACACTTGGGAATGATTCACACACCGGGAAACCATGTTCCATACTGTGCCTGTCCTTGAAGCTGAGTGCATTGACCAAGCCCAAGCAGGTCCTCATGAGAAGTAGCCTGCAGTGTCAAAGGTGTTTGTTTCCCTGACTCCCTTCAGCCCAGCTGTCTTCACAATCCTACATTACCTGCACACATTCCTGTCTTCTTCCACTAAACCACAAACTGCCTAGCCAGGTCTAGGCACACTCAGGCATTTCTCCTCCCAACATCTAGCACAACAAACTTTTTTGTGAACAGTAGCCATTTGACAATTGGCTGTAAAGTAAAGAAGATGCTGGAACTGTAGGAGATGAGCAGGGCTACCAGCCTTACTTTGTTTGTTAAGTATATCCACAAACCAAAGGAGGCCAACCCCTTTCCACAACTAAAACCAACATCACGTACTGAGTTGGTTTATACTGAAAACTTCACCTGAAGAAATGCTTACTCCAGAGAGCAAGCTGCATTACTGATGAGGTTAAGGTGCCTAGCATACCTAGCTAACTAGCTATCCATTACTGAATGGTTGTTATTAATATGTTCTTCCTGCTAAACTAAGTGCTATTCATGAAATATCATTTAATCCTCACAATATTCCTTTAAGGTAAGTATTTTCATATTAACCCCATCTCACAAATGAGGAAGGTGAGACTGAGAGGGGCTAAGTAATGTTCTCCAGAACCAGCAAGGGGTGATCTTGGGCTCAGCCTTAGGGCTAATGGTGTCTGGTGCCAGCTTATGAGAACCAACTGTGCTTTCATATTTCTCAATTCCATGTTCAATGACTTCACTTTGGTAGTCTGAAATTGGCTGCAATGGGAGTATTTACACCATAAAACTCAGCAAGCACTACCAATCAGGGCTTTTTTGTTGTTGAGCCAATTCTTATCAGTATGTCCACTGCCTAGGGCCGTCTGATTCCAAAGACTCTGTGCTAAGGAACCACTACTCCCTGTGTACTTGAAAAATAATAGCACATGAACTCAGCAATAGCTGCATGTTGAAATGAGAAGGGCAGTGCATATTGATGAGTGCAAACAGAAGGACAGGTATGTGGGGAGGCTACGAATTTTAAGATTTGTCAAGAATCCCCAGCATACAGGGCACAAATACAATATCTGGAAGACTCATGTCATCAGGAAGTTAAGATCTTGTAAAGCAGAAGGAACAATAGTTCATCAATTTCCACCACAAGCTAGAACAAATAACCCTCAAGAGCAGCCAGTGTCCCCTCTCTGGTTCCTGGAAGGAAGAGCAGACACCAGCATTCTGGTAGGGAGCAAGGTATACATCCAATCATAATGGCAAAAAAAAAAAAAAAAAAAAAAAAAGGCATTTCAATCAGCTCCTATAGACCTGCTCATCAGTTCTCTAATGTTTTATAACTCTTAGGTGGACAGGTGAAACTTTTCTTCACCATATACAAAGGTAAAAATCCAGCAGTCTCTTTGGGTATGATTTCAATTATTTCTTACAGAGATAAAGTGAAAAGAGAAAGAAAATGGAGAGAAAAGAAAAGAAAGAAGGTGCATATATATATATATATGAATATGAACAAAGTGGGTGTTTAACAAATGCTTGCTGAAAGAATAAGAAAAGATAATGAGGTAAAGAGGATTCACTTATGATTTCAATTTGATCTCTCACCATCTAATATCTAGATCACTGACATAAGAATGTATCTAAGGCAGACCGATCTGGCTTTAAATCAGGATGGAAGGCCCAGTTTCCTTTTTCTGACATCCCTGTGTTCCATGGCAATGTGTGTAGCCCACTGTGATGAGGGTCTGGCTAACAAAGTACTGAGCTGCAATCAAAACTCCTGCTATGCAACTTTGGGGAAAATCTTTTCAAATCATGAGTGATGGACATCCAGAGCAGGGACCCACTGGCATCATGATAAGGAGACAAGTCCTCATCAGCAGCTAAAAGGAAAAGGGAGTGAAGGAAGAAAATAACCAATTTCAGGAAGGGTCTAGAGCTCTGCCTTCACCTTGGCAATAGCTTTTCCTCTCACTCCGGCCAGAATTACAAGGGATGGCTGGGATATAGTCGCAGATAAAGTGCAAGCAATTCTTTAAATCATAAAACCCTAAGACAAGCATCAAATGCTGATTTGTATGGTGCTCTCTAGAGTCCTGCTTGCTATAAAACGCTATCCTAAGGTATCTATAGCTGTAAACTTCCATTTTAAGATTCATAACTCCACACAAGTTTAATGGAAATCAATAGATCCAGGAATCCTATATTCTTTATAATTAGGAGAAATGCCAGTCTTCATCACAATCCAGGGTGAGATCTGTTTCATCACGTGCCCCGACACTTTTCCACACACTGAATGTGAGAGACAAATATCACCATTAATGCCTTACTGGGCAGGTGCATTTTGAAGCTAAATTATAAAGATAAATGGAGTAGGTGGGACTCAGAACAGGGCTGTAGAAACAAGAGATGGAAACGGAAGCGAGAGTAGAAGGAGAGGAGAGTCAGTGTTCAGTTCTGGAGGAAGTAATCCAGAGATACTTTGCAGCATTCCTGTGTGATCCATACTCGTTTCTGGAGAGCTTCCGACTGCAGTGTCTTCACAGGCCTTATTTAAATGTGGATCTTCATGCCCGCCACCAGTCCAAGGCAAGAAGCATGGCCATCACAATTGTTTGTTGAATCCTAGTTCTGGGATACAATTTTATAGACTGTCCATGTCTTGGGCTCAGATCCCCCAGGAAGCAAACTGAGGTGGAGATGAGCATGTAGCTTGAAGTATCAACACATGTGGGGCTGTAAAGGGAGTAGGATTGGGCAGAGGGAGAAAATGAATGACAAAAGGCATTAGTGGATCCAGGAGGAGCTCTGGAGCTGGGAAGGTACTGCAGTGTTGTTCTGCTCTGAGGGAGGCAGGCCAGGCATTTATATATTCACAGATGTGGACCTATCCCTGGAGAGGGCAAGGGGGCCCTCTTCACCTGAAGGCTATTCCCAGAATCAGCTGAGAGTCATCAACTGCCAACACTCCCAGAAGCAGGAGGAATTGGTGACTTAGTCCTGGAGGGGCCTGCACAGCACACCCCCAAAGGTAAGAGTGGTCGAAGGTGCCACTTATATGCAAAACTATTAAAGCTCTTCCTCTGATTTTCAGTGGGGTCAATGACTATAGTTTTTCTTCAAGTAAGCATCTTCATATACATTCTTTGCAGAAAGCCTAATTCCTCCAAAATAAAACATGGCAATGCAATTCATCTGCTCTTTTCATCCCAGAAAGAACTTTGCCATCTTTCCTACCCTACCCACCACTACTGTCATAGGAATAGAGCATGAGAGACCAAATCTCCAGAAGGAAGAGAAAGAGACCTTCGGCCTCCAATGTCTTGGTTCCTTGACCACTTTCCTCAAGGCCAGGTGAATTTCTACTGAAATCCTCTTTCCGGCTATTCTATCCTTAACAGATGAAATCAACCTACTGAAATCCAGGTCTACTAGCGAAATAAAAGTAGGCATATTTTTTCACTCGATGAACATACAACATGAAGACAGGCACATATTCTGCTTGATAATTTCCTGTTCTGTACTTTTAACATTTATTTTAAAACCCTGCTTATCCTGGAGCAATCTATTTATCCAACCAAACATGAAGCAAATGTCTACTGTTTCCAGTATTCCTTGTTTAGAGGGCCAGAGGTATTAAGATCCAGAAACATGATTGAGGAAATTCCATTTAATTGATAGGCTATCGGTTGCAAAACTGTAAGCTCATTGGCAGTAGGAAATGTATCTTGCTGGACCTGACATCTCCCAGAGCCCCTGGTAGAAGCTGCTGTTCATGTTGAGCCTTCAATGCTATTGGGCTGAACAATGTTATAAGAATTCTGACCTGTTTCCTAGATGAAGAACAGTCTAGAATATCCTTGAAATATTTAACTTCTTCAGAAAAGTGCATGCTGTATCAGTTTAAAATACTATGTAATATTGATGTAGAGTTTTTCCAATTATGACTAGGTTCTCTTCATTCTAGCTTTCAAAGACTCAATCCAGTGTCCACAATTCACCTTGTTTATCTTATTTGGAGCAATTATGTCATTTGGAGTCCATTCCTCAAATATTCTGTTGTCCATAACATCCTCCTTGCATATGAATCCTAAACTATACATACTTTCAAAATAAGGATCAAATTTTTATTTATTCATCTTTATATATCTTTTTTCTAAGTTGCTCAACTGAGTTTGTGGAGAGTTTCTGAGAGAGATTAAAGCAAACCATTCATACCACAAAAGAGCAAAACAGAGAGAGAGAATTAAAGTATTAGGATCAAAGAAAAGGGGATATTGTAAAAATGCCAAATGGAAGGCTCAACATTATTGACTCAGTTTCAATCTTGGGTCTCAGTGTCCTAAAAACCAATGGGAAAAAGAAAATAGGAATTGTCCTAGTTCTTATCAGAAAGAAGCAAGCAGAACAGGTCTAACAAAGCTATGCCTAGTATGATTCTCACAAGGGATTGTGTAACAAGGGATGCAATTAGCATTTCACAGAAAATACATTTAGAAATTGTATATGTTGTTTTCTACAGAGTCCTTCCAAAAAATGGTGATGGCTATGTCCTTTTATCACTAATGTACTGCAAACTAACAGCTGCTAGATAAATGTTATCAGTGTTGACAACTCTGGGTGCACATCCATATTTAAGCAAAATGTTCCTTCTTTGGGAATACTCTTCTCCAGTACCTTCATGATTTGAACCTTATCTATTCTTCCAGGCTCAGCTCAAAACTCAAATCTGACCTCTATGAAGGCTTCCTTCCTCATGTCGATTTTCTTACTCTGCATTAATGTGAGAGTTCTGCATACGGAACTGACTATTTTTGTTTAAAACGTTGTTTTAGAGTTGTTCAGTAAGTATGCCTTTCCCTTCAACTAGCTGGTGTTAAACATTAAAGATGGCTGCAATTTCTTTTGTACTTCTCTCATTGATAAGAAGAGTCTAATTATCCTCCCATTAAGTCTGGCCTGGCCTTGGTGACTTGCTTGACCAATAGAATATGGTAGAAGTAATGTCATGGCAATTCAGGCTTATCCTCTCAGACAACTAGCACATTCTGTCTGGACTTCTTAGAACCCTGATGTGCCATGTTGTAGGAATTCTAAGTCATGAGAAAAGGCCATATGCAGGTGCTTTGATCAATAGTAGCAACTGAGTCTAGCCTTCCATCCATCTATTTTATGAACTAGGCATATGCTGAAGCTGTCCTGGACTCTCTAGACCAGTCCATTGACCAGCTGACCACCACCAAGTGACCTCCATCAATGCCATCCAGAACTAAAGAATTATCATCCAATTCCTGCTTGAATTCCTATAGAATCCTAAAATCTAATGAAATGTTGGTTGCTGTAAGACATTAAATCTTGGGATTATTTGTTATGTAACAATTGATAGCAAATGAATCGTAAGCATCCTGAGGCTATTTGTTGAAGTGATTGGATAAATGGGGTAGAATACATGATGTAAATCTAAATCATGTGTTTTACTTCATTCACCCATTCACTTCAACAGAGAGCTGTGGAACACCCATCATGTACAAGGCAATGTCGTAGGAGCTGGAGATAAAATAAAATGAATGAGACAAATATATCTGACACACTAGTAGAGGAGAAAAAGAACAAACATGAAAACAATGTTATTAAATACTTTTGTAATATCCAAATTGCCAGGGACAGCGCTAACTATAGAATGTGACTAATGAAGGCTGCATTTCTGTGCACACACAACACAGCTAAATGTGTCATTCCCAATTTTACCTAAAAAAGCAAACAAAGAAACTTAACTGAATCCAAGCATTTAGTCGACTAAGTTACTAACAAGACAAGTCAGATAAGCCAGAGAAGTTTATAAACAACACATTTCTAGTACAATGGGTATAATGAAAAGATGTTTACCTGTTTTCTTTGCCTTTGGAGTCCTAAAACTTTTATTAGGAAAAAAGGGGGCAAACCCCCAGCTTTTCAGAAATGTAGGTTATTCCCTAACCAGTGTAAAATGTATTGCTCCATAAAATGTCAACATCAAAACAGTATAGAAAAAATAATTACAGACAGTGTTAGTGTTGTAAGCTGATAAGGACCAGATGGTCTTTTGTATTTATGGTTTTCCTTGTGCATACAAATGCTTTGGGGATCTAATTAGCCTTCTACAAAACTCAAACTGGGTAATTACTATCATTATCCCCTTTTCAAATAAATCTGAAGTCTAAACTGCAATTATGTTTTTTATCTTACATTTGGTATTCACACATTTTAAGAATTGTTCTTTGCCATCTACTCAGAAAACTTCTTAACATGGACTGAAGTAAATAAAGTGCAGGAAGATTATTAAAAAACACTTTTTGGAAAAAATGGCTCACTCTGTTAGAGCAAAGTGCTGACAACCATGGAAGCAAGTACTTCCTCAACAAGTCCTGCCTCTGTCACATTTTCACTCCAATCAAGAAAGTCCCTTTTCCCTGAGACTTTATATTTCCAGTTATGCTTTGCACAGCAAAAGAGAGGAATCACTACATGGAGACATAACCAGTCACGCATGTTAGAGAAAGGATTCTCTGCGAGATGTGATGTGGCAGCCGCTTCAATTAACTTCTGACTCTGCCCCCAAAGTGCAATACCTGGGCCGGCAATGAGCTATGAAAAGGCAGCAGCGCGCATAACAAGCCTGGTATGTCATCTTTATGAGTTTTTTGGCCTCGGGACAGTCAAGTCACGTGGTAACATCTCTGTATTGCAAAGCAAAGGGGACGTAATCACGTGTGCCCGTGAACTCATAACAGAGAATTCATAAAAGTCTATATCCAGTGAGAAGTATGTGAAAAGCGGTGTTAGGAAGCAAACATTTTATTTTAGGCACAAGGCCAAGGATCAGAGTTATCGGGGGGCGGGAGGTGGTATGTGTGTCTTCCTTGATAGAACAAAATACAGACAGTGACAGGTATCAGAAACTACTTCTTCCTCAGCATCTCCCAGTGAGGAAGTCAGGAATATTCAGGATGTTGGCTTGACATCTCAAAATTTAGCATTATGATTGCTGATCCAGGGGGCAAAATCCAGAAATAATTGATAGAGGAAAACCTCAGACCTGCAACTCACGAAAATAATTGATAGAGGGAAAACTGTGACCTGCAACTGAGCAGGGTACTTGGCACTGGGGAGGCACTTTTACTAAAAGGAGATGCTATATGTCAATGCAGGCTTCAGAGGCACCCCCATCCCTGGCCTGCCTGACAGAAGGATGGCTCGGCGGGGCTGCCACCTTGGCCCCCAGCCCTGGAGACCGCCCTGGGCTGCCCTGGCAGGCAGCAGCAGAGGCACCCAGGCATTGATGAGGATGGCTGCAAGGTCAGCACTTTATTCTCCCTGATATGATGACAGTAACCTTTGCAATGCACTGAAAAGAATCTAGAAGGCACGTAGCCATTCTTTTATCCATTCAACAAATATTACTAGGCATCTACTTAGTGTGATAAATCACGTGGGGCAATTTGCGCAAGTTCAGATGTCAACAAAACATTGGCCTTGGAAATACTGTCACGTTCCAACCATAAAAGTCCCCTACCCAATACTGTACAAGAACAAAAGCGCTTAGGTGGCTTGGTGTGTTTGCGCACAAGCAGTGGTAAAGTTTTTGCATCTTAGACTTCTGTGCAAGCCTGGGATGTTTACAGATTGGGAATGATCATGGTTGGGGAATTAATAATGCCAGGGACTGCCTTCATCTATCTCTGAATGTTTGTAGCTCCTTGTAATAGCACCTTAATATTTGTACAGTCATTTTTATAGTTTACAGTGTATCTTTACCCTCATCATCCTTCTTGTTGGAAGCATAACAAGGGATCTTATCCCGATTTTACAGATGGACAAGATGGATGAGAGACATTAAGGGACTTGCCCAAAGCTATGCAGCAGGACTCACATGCAGGTTTCCTCACTACGTGAAAAACCTGCAAACTTTCTGAACGCTGCACTGGTTGATGAGGGTTTTTCCTGAAGCCTCTGAGCGAAGTTGGGTGCCAGGGCAGCTCATCGCAGGGCTGTCTGGGCAGCCTGTTTACCTGACTTAGGCTGCTTGGCATCTCACATGCCCCTCTACTTCTGAGGAGGCAGGTCCAAAGCCCAGGGGAAATCTGAATTAGGTCAGGACCACAGTATCTGCATTAATTTGCAACCTGAGGTAGCAGAAAGAGCAAAGATTTTCAGTTAGTAGGTTCAGGTTCAAGGCTCAGCTTGGTCCACATGAGCTCTATGAAGTAATTTAATCTCTTTGGGACTTGGCTTCCTTATAGGTAATCATGTCTGTGTTGTACACCAATTGAAAGCAAAACATAAGCATCCTGAGGCTGAAATACTGTATTCTGCTTCATTTATTCATTCATACTACCTCACAGGGTCACTAGGATAATTGAATGAGATGGCATGGACAAAGCCCAGGTACAATGCATGGCAGAGTAAGGGTCAGCTCTCTTCCATTCTCTGTCACACTCTTCTGTGGGTTTTGTTTTACTCTGCAAAAGAGAGAAGGATATGCTTAAGAGTTCCCATCATGGGAATACCCCAGCACTCTAGGCTTCTAGGGGAAGCCTTTTGCTGGCTAAATGTTAGCAAGGCAGCTGGAGGGAAATGCCAGTCATGACATAGTCTGTTCTCTCCCAGTAAGTAAAGGATAAGAAGCCATGTCTCAGTGCTCTCTAGAAATGCTCAGCCAATCCTCAAATGGGCAGTAATGCATCATTATCTGCATTGTTTAATGATGGAAATTAAAGAGGAAAAAATAGCAACCATGTCTGCATTTTCATAAGCATTTCTTGCTGATTTAAATATAGTCTGTGAATTCTCTGGTCAGGATGAAATCTAAAATACCTTCCGTATCCACTTAGCGGAATGGGCTTCCTGCCAGTCAAATGGTTGTGTGGGGCCCAGAAAATAATTGAGATGACAGTCCAGTTTTGCACGTGAGGTTAAAATATCAAATTGTATCAGTTCTATGCCCTGATGCTGATTCACCCTGCCAGCTTGCTGGACTCTGCGGATGACAACTAAGGCAGTGAACTGGCCATGTTCCCACATGAGGGCATCTCTGAGTCACGGCACCAGAGAACCCAAAGGCAATCACAGCACAGGGTGAAGATGGGAAAAGAGGATGAGGCTTAAAGCCCAGGCAGATCTGGAAGGAACTTTTCTTCTACTGGCATCCATGGCTAGCTTGGATCAGTTCCTCAGGTTCTGAAAAGCAGAACACAAAGGAAGATGCACAGGCCCCCTTTTCAGATACATGCATCTCATGACCTGCCACAGCTGTTCCCATTTGGAGGAATGGACATGTGGTTCAGGTTGGATCAATGACTCTCATGAAAATTCAGACTTCCTCAAACGACTTCGACAAGTGTGCACTGTGCCTCCCTTCAACCTCATGTTGCGGAGATCTCAACATT
The DNA here is from genome assembly GCF_000951045.1 of Mandrillus leucophaeus. Classification (NCBI taxonomy): domain Eukaryota; kingdom Metazoa; phylum Chordata; class Mammalia; order Primates; family Cercopithecidae; genus Mandrillus; species Mandrillus leucophaeus. The sequence goes on along the minus strand of NW_012104976.1, from coordinate 1,693,534 downwards.
TCAGTAGCATTTGGTATCTGTATATGATTTTTCAGTTATTAAGAACCATTATTTTTGTTTGCTTGAGTTTTACAGTTATAGCAATAAACTTCATTTCTAAACTTAAATGATAAAGTGACAAAATGATTATAGTATGTTTGCAGGGGGTACCCCCAAAAGACACATCTATTCTAGCCCTTGGAATATGTGAATGTGACCCTGTTTGGAAAAAGAATCTTTGTAGATATAATTAGGTTAAAGACTTCAAGATGAGATCATCCTAGATTACCGGGGTAGACCCTAAATCCAATGACAGATACCCTTATAAGAGAAAGGCAGAGTGGGATTTGGAACATGGAGAGGAAGGCAATGTGAAGACAGAGGCAGAGATTGGAGTGATGCAGCCTCAAACCAAGGAATACCTGGCGCCACTGGAAGCTGGAGGAAGCAAGGGAGGTTGCTTCCCTAGAGCCCTCAGAGAGGGCATGGCCTTGCTGAAACCTTGATTTCAGAATTTTGGCCTCCAGGACTGTGAGAGAATAAATGCCTGATGTTTTAAGCCATCAGGTTTCTGGTAACTTGTCATATTGGCCCTGGGAAACTAAAAAGCTATTACAGTCTGTTTATAATTATGCAGATGTTTAGCATATATGTTAAGTAAATATATAAATACACATTATGTATCTGGGGAGAGAGAAATTGAGAGAGAATGTATAGTATATGGTGAACACTTTTCGTGTGTGGTAGGGGACAGGGTCTCTCTCTGTCATCCATGCTAGAGTGCAGTGGTACAATCTTGGCTTACTGCAGCCTTGACTTCCTGGGCTTAAGGGATCCTCCCACCTCAGCCTCCTGAGTAGCTGGGACTACAGGTGCATGCTATCATGCCTGGCTAATTTTGTATGTTTTGTTGAGACAAGGTTTCACCATGTTGCCCTGGCTGGTCTCAAACTCCTGAACTCAAATAATCTACCTCCCAAAGTGCTGGGATTTCAGCTGTGAACCACCATGCCCAGACCAGACACTATTTTTCTGTTATGCAGTATCTAAATTCCTTCATCATCCTGGGTTGAATGATGGACAGCAAGCCACATTCACATTTGCCAACTGTGCCTTACGTTGGGGAAAGAAACAGTGACACAACACTGGGGCCCATAAAATGGGAATTGAGAAAGAAAAAAATACAGGGCTACCTTTTACTGAGAATGATTCATTAAATACTCTACACAGTCGGGTTACCTGAAAGAGTTCATGCTAACTGCATTCATAAAATAAGTATTAAAAGGTGAAGGTACAGTGTGCTCAATATTTAAAGGAATATCTGGCATAAAACTTACAGTAATGATTCATATAAACTATTTTATAACTCTGTGTCCTTATTTTTATGTGTATGCATTTACACTAAAACTTTCTCATATGTTTCTAACCTGCTCTATTAATAACAATCAAATGATAGTCATAATAGCAGTAATTAATCATTACTGAGCACTTAGGACTCAGGCACCAGGCTAAACTGTTTATGTGCATTATTTCATTGAACAAATCCATATAGAGTTCCTCTGAGGAATGTATTGTCATATCTGTTTTTAGATTTAAAAGCAAACATCATGTTCCGCAGGATGAAGTACCTCACCCTTGCTGGTGGTTCTCACAGTTGCCAGGAGTGAGAGGCTTCTGTCCCACAGCTGCTGGGCCCAAAGTCTCCTGACTCCAAGCAGTATACAGGAGGCTTGAGGAAAGGGAGAACCTAAAATCCATTCTGAGATTCTCTTTTGTCTTCAGAATCAGTCAGAGGACACTGATGTAGCCTCTCTAAACTCCCTGTTCCAATATATTTAAGAAAGACAAGGGCAAAAAAAAAAAAAAAAAAAAAATCAGAATACTAAAATGAAGACTGCCAGGAACTGTCAGGTATTAAAATGATGTGTAGGGTCTGGCCAGGGACAGTAGGGGGAATTGATGTTCTGAGGAGGAAGGATATGGAGATGGCATGTATAGACCATTAGGGAGCCTGGCCTGGTATTGTCCATGGATGTCACTGACACCAAACTCATGAACCAATGTAGCTCCAGCCCTTTCCTGTAAGATGATTATATAAATTATATTTCCACAGCAGAAAACACACCTGTAAAGTGGCTAGGTGTGAATACAACCCACATAGCCCATAATACTAAGTGGTGATTCTCAACAACAGAGTCTACCTATAAACACCACGACTGACTAGTAAATGATGAAAAGCACAATACAATGAATAGAACCAGCAGGCCCCTCAAATGCATCCTCCTCACTGGCTGAGTAGACTCACACAACTCAGGCATTTCTGTCGCAGAATCATTTCTATGCTCAGGTATCTTTTCAAGCACCATGCTCAGACATTAAATGGTTCCCAGCAAAGTGGTCAGGCCAGGTAAGTTAGGGATCTCAGAGACAGATGGGGGGTGGGGGAGGAGAGCAAGAGAGATTGAGAGAGAGACAGAAAGAGAGAAGTGGTCTTGATTTTTTTCACAACCACATTGCAGTGCTATTTGGAAAGAACTGCAGGACTCTGTGATGCTCCCTGAACTATGGAGAGAGGCACCCAGCTCTTGAGTATACATGGTTCTCATAGTACAATTTATTAGACTTAGAAAAATAAGTTGCTCCCCAACATAAAACAGATGACAGACAGCATTAAAGGTAGTTTCTGGGGACTCTTGCCCTAGAGTGGCAGATACTAATGCTGAAGCCCTGGAGATCCTAAGAAGGCGTTACACTCATTAATCTCCCATCCATTAAGCATGTACTGATTCAAATGGGAAGGGCTAGATGGTTGATTCCTGAGCAAGAGAAGATTTGGTCTGGAAGTCAGCCGGGCTTAATTCATTTGTGTCTGTGCCTCTAGCTGTTAGCATGAATATACTCATAATATTATAACAACTAATTAATGCATTAACCTAGAGAAATGTGAACACTTGGGAGAATAAAATCGGCTGATTATGCTTGTAGGCATAGAATCTGAATTTTCTTAGTCAGATATGGCTTATATCAGACTAGTAGGGGCTCCAAGAGGTTAATAATCAATCAATGAATAAACACCCTTATAGTCTGAAACATGACTAATATCACTACCAGACCAATCACCACTGGATTCCTTTAAAAACACTGACATTTCACAAGAAGGGATTAACAGGTATTGAAAATCAAGTATGCTCAGCACAATTGGCCAAGTTTCACTTACTCCTTCATGTATACAACCCAGGATAGCAAAATTCACATCGGAATGTCTTCATGTCATTTCCTATGAGACATGCTTCAAGTGTCCAATTCAATTGTAAAATTTGGTGAGTCCAGATGTGTAGAGAAAAGTAGGTGAACCACAATTCAGAACTAGTGTTCATTTAGATTTAAATACAACTCCAAGTAATGCTTTCCCCATTTATGAAATCTGGGCTCCAAAGGTCCAAAATCATAATACAGCATATTTTAATTCACTTACTGGTAAAAGAAGAATCAGAAAGATGCTATTAAAATTGACAATCACAGTGGAATACACTGGAGATCTTAGCTAAGGCAAGCTCATGTGGAAACAAGAGTAAAGAATGCCCAAGACAGAACGGTCCTAAAAGGCCTCTGACTGTTTTACTGCATTTGGTTCAAAATCATGTTTAAGAGATTATGAAAAGACATATGTATGAGTTCAGGGTTATGTACATACTTGCATACCCATGCCTGTCTGCTCTCTGCATTACTTAATGTAGCTTAAATTTAATATGCAAATAGTCACCCTATCACCCAGTCCAATGAGTACTTCTCAACCTTTCTGAAAGGCATTTTACAGAGTTCTGTTTATTGAAGGTAAAGTCAATAAAATGCATACAGTGACATTCAGACTTCCACATGACTGTGATCCATCTCAGAGGATGCACCAAACATAACATGAAGTACATGGACCTCCCAAACCTCAAGAGTATCTGTCACCTGAAGGAGGGATGTGCAGTATATTAAGGTAAAAACTGCAATATTCAAACAGCATTCGACTTTTGCTGAGATTCTAATTTATTTCCAGGAACTCCACATGCCTGACATGCTGGTTCATTTATTTTGAAAACAAAAGCCTCATGTATAATAAGGGATGTCATTATTTAGAATATGATAGAGTCAGAATCATTTACATAGTATATAGGATACATATTCAAAAGTTCAGCAAGGAAAGATAAACCCCATTATTCATAGTTACCTTGCTCTTATTTCCTTGGGAGATCTTTATAACCACACAGGCAAACCTCATGAAGTTACTACAGTTCTTAATGTATGTTCCCGTCAGCCTGTAGGTTAGTTGACTACTTAGTGGAAATGAAAGGTGCATTGCTGTTTGCTAAGCCCTTCTGTGAGAAAGGCATTTGTGACTTCAGTGCCATTAATGGCAGAGATATTCGATGGTTATTACCATTCTCTGTAATGATTCATTGCAAAAGCGAGAGAATTTAATATTTTCAACAAGCTGGAGGCAGTTTACATTGTCTTTATTTTGTTACTGAAACAAATGGTGCAAAAATGAAAATCATCCTTCCTGACCCCCTCTTAGCCATTCTCTCTTCTGAGCCATCCTCTCTTCTAAGATAACAGGACAACAGGGCTAGATACCTGTAAATCAGATCTGGGGCTCTGAGAAGAAAGAGCATGCAAGAAGTCTGTTGCTTCCTCTCTAACCAATACTCAATGGGGCAGTAAGTTTCCAGTCATTCCTTCTCTCCCTTACACTATTTCTCAACAGGCTATCAGCTTTGTGAGAGAGGAAATGTCTTTTCCCTTTTGTGTATCTTTGCATTTCCCTTGTCATTTTGATCCTGACTGACTCTTGCAGCCTAATGCCTGGCACTGAATATTTGTTCACTAAAAGTCTTCTGTTGAATGACTGATCCTTTGAATGCTGACAGAAATAGGCAAGTTGGAGGAGGATGAAGGAACCACTCACGGGCTGCATCTGCAGTGATGGCCAGAGGTACAAGTAGAGAGGCTATGTAAGACCAGCACTGACGTCACGGGTGGTATTGACATTTGTAGCCAAGATAACTTAATTTTGCTTCCGATGTGTCATTAAGTTATTTGAAAAATGAAACAGCTGAGGCTAACAATGAAAAGAACACAGCTGGATTGTCATGTTTCCTTTGACAGAAACAGGCTTCCTGAGCAATATAGTCTACACCACTTACCTAAACAAAAGACAGAGTTCTGAAGCCTGAAGCCCAGTGAAAGCAGAGTCTTCAGTAAATTCCAAACTGTGCTACTCAATAGAAAGCCCAATAGCTGTCATGAATCTTGCTGACTTTACTTTTTTATCACAGATTGATTTCTTCTTTATTGTTGGATCTTTGTTTCTCACTGCCTAAAAATGTTTTTCTAAGGGCCACTAAAACTCACTGCCCAACAATTAAGATGATCTAATTTGTCTAAATTCTACCACACATGTCCCTGACCCAGTAAGTCCTTTAAGAAGATGGAACTGAAAGGAATGTAATTTCGGAAGAGCTCTGACTGGAATATGGATTAAGGATAAGGTAATGACAAGTCTCTGATTTATAGAAAGAAGAGTCCCTGGTATAACTTAGCCTCAGCTTTTCTTTTTTCCTGCCCAATCACATATCATGGCCAAAGTCAAAGGAAATCTCTGAATCTTTTAAGAATAGAGGACCTGCAGGGTGCAGTGGCTCACATCTGTAATCCCAGCATTTTGGGAGGCAGAGTGGGTGGATCACTTGAGGTCAGGAGTTTGAGACCAGCCTGGCCAACATGGTAAAACACCATCTCTACTGAAAATACAAAAATAGCCCGGTGTGGTGGCACCCACCTGTAGTCCCAGTTACTCGGGAGGCTAAGGTGGGAGGATTGCTTGAGTTTGGGTGGCAGAGGTTGCATCCCAGTTACTTGGGAGGCTAAGGTGGGAGGATTGCTTGAGCCTGGGTGGCAGAGGTTGCAGTGAGCCAAGATGGCACCACTGCATTCCAGTCTGGGCGACAGAGTGAGACCCAGTCTCAAAAACCAAACCAAAACAAAACAACAACAAAAAAAGAAGACCTTGTAGGCACTGCTTACATCTATTTCTAATGCTTTGTTACTGAATGAATACCCAATGACCCAATATAATTTTCATAAGGAAATTATGGCCACTTCATATTGAAATATTTATTTGCAGTTTCAAGACAGAACACTTTCTCCTATGCTTTAATCTTCCCTTAACACAAAAGATTGTAAGTATTTAAGTCACTCCAGTTACATCAAAAGAGAATAATCAGTTTCTGTTCAGTGCTAGCTGAGTTAAATAGCAGCTCTGTTTCCAGAAAGATAATAATGTCAAAAATTAGACAGAAAACAGCAGGCATTCTGGGGAATGAACAAATGGCTGGAAGGTGCTTCAAAGTCAATTTAAATAATTTTTTAAAAATTACACCCTGAGTTGAAGCCTAGGAACTCTTCTTCTCTATATAATTAAAACATAATGCTTAAGAACTCATCAGTGATTCCTGATATTTTAATAACAAAGTAGAAGGCCTTCATGATATGGCTTATTATTAAATATACTCTTTTTTTTTTTTTTTTTGAGATGGAGGAGTCTCGCTCTGTCGCCCAGGCTGGAGTGCAGTGGTGCGATCTCGGCTCACTGTAAGCTCCGCCTCCCAGGTTCACGCCATTCTCCTGCCTCAGCCTCCCAAGTAGCTGGGACTACAGGTGCCCGCCATAGTGCCCGGCTAATTTTTTTGTATTTTTTAGTAGAGACGGGGTTTCACTGTGGTCTCGATCTCCTGACCTTGTGATCCGCCTGCCTCGGCCTCCCAAAGTGCTGGGATTACAGGTGTAAGCCACTGTGTCCGGCCTATTAAATATATTTCAATGTACTAGAGATTAAATCAATTCCAGTGGAAAACTAACTATAGCATGTAGAAGAAGCCTATTTCAACAAACTCTTCTATGAAATGGGTTTCCCCATATCAGTAACACAAAGATGTCCTGCTGAAAATTTTGTCTTAAATATTCTGTAGGAGAGTAGGTCAGAGTTATAAAAAGAAAAAAAATCTGAATCTAAGCATCATAGTACGCTCAAGAATGCACAGACCTCATGATGACAGAGGCACAGGGCAGCAGCACAAGGACTGCCCCAGAGGCGCTTATGTAAGTGTGTCCAGGTTGCCATCACCAAAGACCACAGACTGGATAGTCTAAGCAAAAGGCATTTCGTTTCTCACCATCTTGGAGCTGGAAGTCTGATATCAAGATACCAGCATGGCCAGTTTCTAATAAGGGCTCTCTTTCTGATTGGTAGATGATCACCTTCTTCCTATGTCTTCACATGGCCTTTCCGCTGTGGGTGTTCAGAGGGAAAGAGGGATGGTGGGAAGACAGAACACTGTGTGGTCTCCTCCTACAAGGACACATTAATCCTATTGGATCAGTGGTCCATTTTTATGACCTCACTAAACCTTAATTACTTCCTTAGATGCTCCATCTCCAAATACAGCCACACTGGGGGCTCGGCTTCAGCATATGAATTTTTGGGGAATACAAATATTCAGTCCATAACACTACTTATCTCATTCTTGTACAGTGCTCATTGATTCCTGTGCAGTGCCCATATGTTCCTGTGCTGTGTGGAGAGCCGGGTCCTCAAAGTGTGCATAACTGGCCCCAGCTGAGGAACTCCTGCAAAGGATCTCACTACCTCTGCTTGCTGAGGTCTGCAAGAAGCCCTGAGCTCTACTCTTTGGAGGAGATGAGCAATAATCATGATTCAAAGATAAGAAAATAAGATTTATAAGAAGCAGTCAAAAGAACAAGAATTGTCCAGCTGAGAGAAGATGGAGAGGATTTAACAGTCTTCAGTATAGGAGGAGATACTATGAACAAAATCTTGTCTGGCTGTTCCTTATTCTAGTTAGGAGAAAATACGATGAAGCTGCAACACTGGGAGACTCCTTGACAATACAAGTTTTTCTACTGACTATGAGGATTCAGAGACAGGGAAAGAGAAGACAAAAGGGGAATTTGCGTTCCCAAAAGCTGTAAAGAGTAGGCTGGGATCCAAAATGGCCAGAAGAAATCCTGGTAGGTCAGAACATCAACACGGAGTCTATCATGTTAGTTTTTGTCTGTTGTGTGCAGTCTCTGCATTTCTGCATCTCTGTGTAGGGCTGCTGTGGTCTAGAAGATGGCTACTGATAACATAATCTTCTATCCAGCAGTGGACAGAGGTGCCTCACTTCCTTGTCACAAGGACTGAAAAGTTATGTGCGTACCATGATCAGCACATACTCATGCATCGGTCTGTGCTTGGAACTGTTCATTTAATGTCTGTATCCACAGCACTTAGCACAGTTCTCAGTAGCTAGAGACAATAGATAAATTAATCTTTCTATCCTTAAGTAAAAACAGTGATACAGACAGGCAGAAGATGAACCTAACTGAACCCTGACATGCTCCATTTTACTTCTTCTGTTAACTTCACTTATTGAAAATCACTTTTAAAACAACACCATTGTAAAGCGGGTTGACAGCGATCAGATTCATATTTATGATGCGATACATTTCTCCTTCTATCCTTTGCCTCCAGTTGACCCATAAGTGGCAGGATGAGCAAGAGCCTGGTAGAACACGGTTTATTGATCAACGTACTATTTAAAAAGAGGAGTTGACTCCTTGTCATCCGTATGCTAAAAAATTTGCTTTTTTATCCCAATCCTCATGTCAGTCCTCTGAACTTAAGGACACAGAGAATGAAGGACACACTGTGGAACTAGTCAACAGTCTACTGGATTATGCTGATCCCCACTCAATTATTGACATTTGTAAAGTTCACAGGGTCATCATCCTAATTTTTAGAATGTTGGCAAACAAAATAGTGTTCTTAAAATCACTCTCTGACAACACATTTGGTTGATGTTGGCCTGCAAAACATAACCATCACATTTTCTGTTATCTGGGGACATCCACATCCACCAGACGAAAAAAAAAAAGGCTGAGCCCAAGTGAAACTAGGACTCCCTTATATCAAGGCTGTGAAAGCTCTCTTTTCTATTTTAAAAATGACTTACTCACAAGAGATTCAAAGCTCCTCAACTGAAGTCCTCTTGTAAGTGAAAAGTTCCTTTTGTTTGCAAAGCCACTTAAGCATAAACAAACAGAGTTAGTGACAGTCAACCCACACCTATGTCATAGAGCATTAGAGAATAAAAGAAAAATCAAGAACCAAGAACATACCACTTATCAAATAAACACAGTAAATTGTAACACCATGATTGTAGTTAATTATTATCCACAAAGGTAGCAGGTACAAAATGAGGAGAACTGTGCTGAGAACAAGGATCAGGGGCAATGTTCCATAGCACATGAGCCACTTCGTCAGGGGTAGTGACTGTAACTCGCGCTCTTAGATATGTTTCTCCAAAGACTGAGGAGTGAAGAGAGGCACTTCCTTTCTGACCTAAGGCTGGAACAGGAATTAACCTCTGATGATACATCTCAGGTGAAATCTGGACGAGCAAATTTATCAGCCAGAAGGTGGAATCCCGTCAATGCCTCTCTGCCTCCTGCAATTGAACCTGCAGCACAGGGAACTTCCCTTAGGAACCAGTCAGGGGCTGAGTTCCACTGTGGAAATGTGTGTACAGCCTTGCCTTGTTTACCTTCTCAACTCCTCTCCTTTCGTGTGCCTCTGAACAGGACCTGGCCCTGAGGAAGCCTCACCTCCTGCCTGCAGAAGAAGTGACTGCCTAACCTTCAGGAGCAGTCAGGTCGAGTTCAATAAATGCTTTCTGAAGCTGATTTTCAGGAGCTGATTACCCAGTTGTTGCCTGGCTCAACCCCTCGCTGCATACAGCTCCTTTTCCAGTAACCTGCCTGCCTCTCGGCCATTTTGCCTCTCATTAGTGCCTTTCATGAAAGCATCCTGGGAAGGAAGGGGATGTGAAATTTAAATGACTGCCGGTTTGACAGCAGGAAAGATAAAAAATACTGAGTGACTCCAGATTTTTATATTTTTCTGCAGATTTAAATTATCCATACTGTGCCTAGTCCTCATTAGCATGGATAGGCAAGGTCTTGCTAGAATGGCTATATTTACTATGTGGCAGGTTGTGCCAGTGAACTATCCCACAAGTCTTCACAGATGTTCTGTGTTGATGATCTTTCATAAAGAGTGGCTGAAGCAAAGAAAAATACTGCAAATATAATCCTAAAAACAGTAACGGTAAACGCAGACTTCCAAATGTCACCTATCACCCTGGCTACATCAAGAACCACTTATTTAAGCTGACATATTTCCTCCAAGAAACTACGGATGCTCTTTATACATTGTACAGCTATCCAGTGAAGGGCCAGAAAAGCTGGCAGTTTTACAGAGGGAGACATAGAGGCAGAGGGAAGCTCAGTGGCTTCCATAATGTCAAAGAACACAGAAGCTCTCCATTTTCCTAAATCACTGACTCACTGGACAAGGCACTCAGTGCTCTGAGCTTCACTTTCTGCTTGTGTCTGGTTTCCTGAGGAAAAAAGAATGATAGGTTTTAATTTCTTCATATTTTATTGTAGCAATTAATCCTCTGTATTAGTTCATTTTGGCATTGCTGTAAAGAAATATCTGACACTGGGTAATTTATAAAGAAAACAGGTTTAATTGACTCATAGTTCTGCATGGCTGGGGAGACTTCAGGTAACTTGCAATCATGGCAGAAGGCAAAGGGGAAGAAAGGCACGTCTTACATGGTAGCAGGAGAGAGAGAAAGCAAAGGGGGAAGAGCCCCTTATAAAACCATCAGATGTCATGAGAACTCACTATCGAGAGAATGGCATGAGAGAAACTGCCCCCATGATCCAATCACCTCCCACCAGGTCCCTCCCTCAACACCTGGGGATTACAATTCTAGATGAGATCTGGGTGGGGATACACAGCCAAACCACATCACCCTCCATTCCGAAAGATTCAAAAGACAAATCAGAGACTCAGTGAGGAGACTGTCATAGTGACCCTTTTTGACAGAGAACAACCAAACCATGCTGACAATGCTTATAATTCACCAATAACCTGAATGGGTCAGGAGAGAATATACAAGTCTGAGTAGCTCACTGTAAAGTTGGAATTTATAGCAATAAAACTAGAGCTAGATCACTTTTAAACAAAATAGCCGCCTCTCTCAGTGTGACAGAAGATTCCAGCTGACCTAGTTTGGTGCTGAAGACCTGAAGGAGGGAAACAAATTTCAAAATTCTTGACTTAATACCAATAGCAATTTGGTTGCAGGCAATTCACATTTTAAACATGTTAGCCCTTAAGCTCACTGCTTTATATGTTTTATCTGTAAATAAGAATTTCCAAAAAAGCTATGAGCTAGATGTTTCATGCTTTCATTTATCTAACTCTATTGATCACCTGCCACGAATGCTGCTAGATGCTGAGAATATGGCATGAAGAAGCCATACCTTCTAAATCCATGGGGTTAAGCATTCAATAGGAGTGGTGAGAACATAAAGTACTGCTATATACCTGGGAGAACCTGCCAGAAGGCTGTCACAAGGGGTGATGAGAGTCTGAAGCTGAGAAACAGAGGCGAAAACACATCCAAGAAATATTTAGGAGGAAAATTGGAAGGGTTTGATAATTCTTTGATGTTGGAAGTGAGAAAAATTAGAGAAGGATGGCTTCAGGTTTTTAGCTTGGTTGACAGTGGGATCTCCATTGGGGAAAAACATGCTGTGGAAGATTTAGTGAGAAGACAAGTTTGATTTTGGACAAGCTGAGCCTACGGAGCTGACGGGGCATCCAGACACACATGTACTCAGCACACAGAGATATCTATGACTCTGAAGCTTAGGTAAGAGATGGTCAAAGTTGTAGGTGCCTACAGGTGTCATCAGCAGACCTGTGGTAGTTAAGCCACAGGAATGGATGAAATTGCTTGGTCTGTAGGGAAATAAAAATTAGAGGGCTGAGCATGGTATCCTGGGGAAAACCAGCATTTACAGGGTAGGATGAGGAAGTGGAATCATCAAACAGACCAGAGGGCTGATTGAGAGAGCACAGTGTCACAGGCATCAAGGGGCAGGGAATTCCAAAGTGGGAGTGGCCAGCCACATCCAGTGTTCTACAGTGAACCCACATGCCATTTCATTCACCAGGTAGGGAGAGCCACGCGATCCTGGCAAAAGCATTTTCACAAGAGAGGCAGAAGCCAGATGGAGAAAGGCTGATGAGTGATTAAGACGAAAGGAATTAAGAAATGAGTACCAATTACTGTCTAATACCTGAGAGCACAACAGAATCACCCAGGGGAGCTTGCTAAAAAAAAAAAAAAAACAAAGATTTGGGCCACATCCTGAAGCTTCTGAATCAACCCTTCTGAATGGAGACCTACAAATCTGTATTTTAATAGGTTCCTCTGGTGATTCTGATGTACACGTTAGTTGGGAACAGTAGACTATTATTTACAGATACTTGGCACAAAATGAAATGAGAGACATGAGGCAGGAGTCTGATTTAGATGAGGGTGGGAAGCAAGGATAGGAGGAGAGACAGACATATTTATAGGTTGGTGCTGAAGAAGGGGAAGGAGGTTGGACACATTGGCTCACACCTATAATCCCAGCACTTTGGGAGGCTGAGGCAGGAAGGTTGCTTGAGACCAAGAGTTTGAGACCAGTCTGGGCAACACAGTGAGAATCAATCTCTACAAAGAATTTTAAAATTATCTGGGCGTGGTGCCACGTGCCTATAGTCCCAGCTACTTGGAAGGCTGAGGCGAGGCAGGAGGATTGCTTGAGCCCAGCAGTTTGAGGCCATACTCCAGCCTAGCAACCTGGGGGAACAGTGTGAGACCCAGTCTCTTTAAAACAAAACAAAACAAAACAAAACAAAACAAAACAAAACAAAACAAAACAAAACAAACAAAAAGAAGTAGGGGAAGGAGAGGTAATGGTGCCAGAAGAGAAGAGGCAGATGATCCCAGGCAGAGATATTCACTGCTTAGCACATAGAAAGAACTTGATAAAATGTCAGTCACCTCCTCTCCTTTCAGTTTCCCTTTAGTAAAATGATATTTCTAGCTTAGTTATGAGTAATTGAATTCTCTCACCGCTACTATATCTTGATTCATTTCCAGCTGCACTGACTAATAAAGAATGATCAACTTGTAGGGAAAGATCTCAGTGTATGCTATGAGCTAATTGGCCCTGCTAGAGAGTGCTGCAGTTTTAGTCGGTATCTTATATAAGAAAGGTTGTACATCCTCCTTTCTCTTGTCACTGTTTTAATCATGAATGACTGAAAAGCTGGGCTGCCTGAGAGCAGAAGGTAAGTTCTACCAAATTATGAAAGAAAGCTTGATGCACTATTCCCTTCAAAAAGTCTGTGATAGGGTCATTTCAAGGAAGAATTCCTGCAGTGTGTGTGCGTGAGTGTGTGTGTGTGTGTGTGCATGAGTGCACGTGTGCCTGTGCACACACGTGCATGCACCCTTCTTGTTTCAGAAGATCCAGCTGCCAAGTCATCACCTTAAATAATAGCTCCCCACACATGACATCATAATAGTCTCCACAGCAACTGTGAATGATATTACAAACCTGTCTGGGGCTAAATGGGAAGGATAAGCAAAAAGACAAGAGTGGACAATCTCCTAAGCAACAAATGCGCTTTTTCCATGGAAACACCGCTTTTGGAAAAGAAAAGGAAACACAGATAATAGACATAGGTACACAATAGTTCCTAAATATAGCATTTCACCAAGCACTCTGCCAATTGCAATTTAAAGACCATTCAACCTATGAGAATAATCGCTGGAAGAAAAGCTTCCCCTAGTTTAATGTTTCAAGAGAGGAGGGCAGAGGCATTTTTCTTGAAGTCAGTTATCACATATTATCACAGCAGCTCACAAAAAAGGGCAAATGTGAGTAAGATATTAGTAAGCTTTCAGGTTTGCTCCACTTTAAGAAAACACAAAGAACAGAAGCTAAACTTAACAAACCAGATAAATTATAAGCAGGTAATTAACATTATAAAAAGGCCCTTATGAAGAGAGTCAAGTAAGATTCCTTTGAAATAGAAAGCTTCCCTAGTGAACATAAGACAAAATTTACATTCTAAAAGTTACTTAAACAATGATTTCAGGGACTATTTGCTAAATATACCAAAGGGTCAGTACACACATGCATTACTCGGTAGTAAAGGCCCTGTCGTTCCGGATCCATTATGGTCGGACACCATGCTATGTCTTAGGCATCCGGTATCTGAACTATCCCATACAACAACCCAGTGAGGAAGACTGTACTGACCTGTGTGTCAAATGAGGAAATGGTGGCTGGGCGAGTCAACATTTCTGAGGTCACACAGTAGGTGTCAAGCTCTGACTCGGACCTGTCTCCTGACTTCGAAGTGCCACGCTCCATCCAGTCATGGACTCTGTCACCTCTGCACAGCCTTGCTCACTCACAAAGATGTTCATATTGTATCTTTTCCTGTAATCCCTTCATGATTAATGTCAACTCATCCTTTTAATGCCATCACCCTATTTATCAATGGCATGCACTCTGCTTTCTACACTGTAATCACTGACTGTTAGAGGAAGCAGGCCCTTCAAGAGAACCTGTCCAAGTGTCTCATTTTATTGCTGAGGAAAGTCTAAAGAGAGTAAATTCCTTTTACAAAAGTGAGACTAGAATCACGGTCTTTCCTTGGCTCTCAAACCACAGCTTCTCCTCACCTCACATCTTTTATGACTTCATCCTTTTATTTATTATTAGTAAATTATTTTCCTAAGGGAACATCTCTATCTCTTTCCCTTCCCCTCTCTCTACCCCCACCCAACTATAAATTCCAAAAGATTTAGGAGCCATATTATATGATAAAAGTTTAAATCCCAGGAAACACTTTCACAAAAGACTGCCTTCCACTCTATGAACTGTTAAACAAGGAGAACTTCAGAGGAGGCATCTGCCTTTATCCATCCTTCCCCAGCCCATCATAAAGTCATACATCCTTAGGTTGTATTTATCTTCCCTGATGCAATAGAACCTTCACCTATGAATCAAGCTATCGACCTTATTTGCTCAGAGAGAGACACTGAAATCACTGCTCTGTGTCTTTCTTACTAACCTTTATATAAAGAGGTCTCTCTCTTATTAATCGGTGATGAACATTCATTAATGTTAACATGAGTTACACACATATCAAAGAAGAACCCAATGATTCGACAACATTTAATTTTCTCCAAAGGCCTTTAAAAAGTAAGACATCCGTAGATTACCCATAACTAATAAATGGGGATTTGTAGGCTGATTAAAATTCACAGAGTGAGGAAGTCTATGCCTATTTCAACAATGTTACAGCTTCATTAATAGAATTCACTCATTTTTTCTTAAGGATATCACTGGGTAAATTCAGTGTGGTTATATCAAATAGCTCTTACTGGGGTGGAGAGTATTAATGACAGGACTCCCTCCATAGCAGAACAAGCACCATGCATAGTTCATGAGAAGTGGAATAAGCAAGCTTAATAGCTGGCAGATCCAATGGAGCGGAGGATATCTGCCCTGACAGCCCTGTGACAGCCATCCTACTTACTCCAGGCTTTCCTTAACTCTTTGTTGGTTTAGGGAGAAAATCTAAACCTCCCTACAATCACTCAAGTTTCTCATGAAAACCTCCATTTCTCCATCAAGACAAAGCTCTAAGATTACTCCCCCACTTCATTCTAGATACACTTGAGTGTCTTTGGGAACAAAATAACTGGCCCCCCAAAAGACCCATGCAACTATCAGGAACAGAAGCCACTGGGCTCTTTTATAAATTAACTCACTAAGAAAAGCATCAAGGTTATTTTTTGAGAAGAAAAAAATTGAGTTACGCTATGCCAATTTCAAATTCCCTTTTTCTTGATCTAAAAAAAAAAAAAAAGTCTTTCTGCTTAGCTAAAAAATTGATGCATTAAATTCTTTTTTGGATCTTTCTAACCTAAAAAGTCCCAGGTGGTTATCTCTAAATTCCCTGATTAAATCAGGGAATAAATCAGGCTAGCAAAGTAAATCTCGACTTTTGAAACTATTATCTCAATTGTCTTTCTTTAAAATTAACTTTCAATAATTATAATTTAGACAAATATAATTCCAGCGCCTTTCTTAAATTGGGGAGAAAAACAACCTTAGATAAATTCACTCAGGCTTTGGTGCTGCTCCAGGGGCTGCAATAAAAGGAGTTTTCCAGAGTAATACTTGGTCACATTCCAAACCTGAGGCATCTTCCAGCTAATCCTCCATTAGGATGTCATTTGTTTGGTTCACTTCAAAGTTCTGGCTCCTCTCTGGCATTTTTCTGAAAACAAGGAGTTATCTGTGGAAATAATTTTGCCAGGCAATTTGGCAAGTCACTTACAATACTCATTAATTTCAGTACTTTAATTAAACCCAGGAAGTCACCCTGTCCAATGTGATTGTCCTCTCTGGGTTACAATTCATCTTTGCCTTCAATAGGACCCAGTGTTTCAAAGTGACAAATGAGAGAAATCTCAGGCCTGGGGTTAGCTAAATGTGTCTTAGCACTTGGCCAATATTGACTATCCTATTCAAAAAAAAAAAAAAAAAAAAAAAAAACAGTTAAAGGACAGATACTTGGTTTACTGATTTGGGGGCTGACAATCTTCTACCAGCCTCCTCACCCCATAAAGCATCAAATGGCCATAGCCAAAGACAACTTTGGGGAAATAAAGAGTAATCAATGTGGCATCTGTGTGTATGTAGCTGCTAAATTTGACAGTAACATCTTCGCTGTCTGGGCCATCGGTATGAGCTTTGTTGGGGGCTCCAGCTGACAGTATGATTGTGGAGAGCTTCTAGAGGCTGGTATTGCAGGCCTCAGGTGTCATTCTTGACGATAACAACCACTGTCTTGGGCAGGGGGAGTTGAAACATGGATTAATGTCATCCAAACAGAATGCCTTCCAGGCTATAGGATCTGACAGCCAGTGTATAAGATGGACAGCCCATGGTTTCTTCACAGCCCCACTCCTCCAGGCACTGTCAGAAGACTAAACCAATAAAGCAAAAGGAACCCAGAGAGAGAGGTGCCGCATAGCCATAACATAAAAGTCACAAAAGCAAGCAGCTATTGGGCCATAATACTATAATATATTTAATGAAAATGTGGCATGGGCAGCATAGCATGAAACCAATTTCATCCTCTTCCCCCAGCATCCATCAATCTCCTTTTCTTGTGTTCTCTGTCTCAAGGAATGGCCCTACACCCACCATGATGGGTTAAATTGTATCTTATTTGGAGATAGGGTCTCTACAGAGTTTACCAAATTAAAATGAGGTCATTATGGTAGGCTCTAACCCAATATGACTGGTGTTCTAATAAAAGGGGAAAATCTGGATACAGAGACAGAAATGCATAGAGGAAGGTGATGTGAAGAGACATATGATAACAATAGAAATCTTCAAGCCAAGAAGAGCAGCTTTGAACAGATCATCTCTCACAGTCCTCAGAAGGAGGCTGTCCTGCCAAAACATTGATTTCAGACTTCTGGCCTCCAGAACTGTAAGACAACAAATTTTTATTGTTTAAGTCACTTAATTTGTGGTGCTTTTTATAGCAGCCCTA
This sequence comes from Mandrillus leucophaeus, assembly GCF_000951045.1. Lineage (NCBI taxonomy): Eukaryota > Metazoa > Chordata > Mammalia > Primates > Cercopithecidae > Mandrillus > Mandrillus leucophaeus. The sequence goes on along the minus strand of NW_012104976.1, from coordinate 1,675,944 downwards.
GCAAACTAAAACACCCCCAAGCCAGACTCTGACATTTCCTCTCTGTGTAAATCCACAACCAAGTGGTCTGTGGTCCCACTGATTGTATCTAATTACTATTTTTGGAGTTGTTTCTCTCTACTCCCTCATTAGACCTTAATTCAGGCCACCATTGTCTTCCACCTGGATCACTAGCAGAGGCCCTTGAATTTCGCCACCTCCAAATTCTCACATTTGCCAAGGTTGTCTTTCTGCACTGCAAGTTCATTTTCAAACATTCAGTGCACCCCTCCTAGCATTAGAGTAGAGAAAGTGTCCTTAGTCTAAACATGCCAGGCCCTTCAGAATCTGACCCAGCCAACTTCTAGGTTTTTATCCTGCTAATTTCTCCACTGTCAAATCCATGGTTCCAACTATAACTGGCTTCCTAAGTCTGTCAGACATCACCCATCTCTGTGTTCATGTTCCTACCTCTGCAAAGGAATGTCTTTCTTCTTGCTCTTCATCTGGCAAAATACTACACAACCACAGCCAGGTGTCATCACCTTCAGAGGCTTCTCGAAGAAGCTTTCCCTGACTTCAGTAGGGCTTACTTTCTTGAACTGCTCCCATAGAAGTGTGCATGATTCCAAAACTGTCTTTGCATTGTAATAGCTTTTTGCCTGTGAGCTCCCTGGGAGCAGAGGTCATATTTTGTTTGTCTGTGTATCCATTTGTTTTTGTATCTAGCATAATGCTGGCCACATAAAAATAGTTTCATAAATATCTGTTGCATCGTGGGGTAAGCATTTTCAATTTTTTTTTTTTTCTTAGACAAAGTCTCGCTCTGTCGCCCAGGCTGGAGTGCAGTGGCGCCATCTCGGCTCACTGCAAGCTCTACCTCCCGGGTTCACGCCATTCTCCTGCCTCAGCTTCCCGAGTAGCTGGGACTACAGGCGCCCGCCTCAATACCTGGCTAATTTTTTGTATTTTTAGTAGAGATGGAGTTTCACTGTGTTAGCCAGGATGGTCTTGATCTCCTAACCTCGAGATCCGCCCGCCTCGGCCTCCCAAAGTGCTGGGATTACAGGCGTGAGACACCACGCCCAGCCACAATTTTAATATTTTAAAGCAGGCAATATAAATTCTGTTACACCCTGAATATTATAATTTAAAAACCCACACAATTTAGTATCCTTTCTAATGCAGTAAATAAAAATAAGAACTATCCTGCTTTCATATAACATCAACATGCATATTTCCATTCTCTTTTTAGTATACATAACAAAAACCCGAGTTGACATATCCGCTGCTAATCTAAGTGATTTAAGACCAGGTCCTCAAGTCAATTCAATGCAATTCTAACTTAATAGCATATAGATAATATGAGTACTGCTATGTGTTGAACATTAAGATATTAGAGGCGGCAAGAGAGGAGAGTGAGGAAAGCAAGTGGTGTGAGGAAGACTGAAAATGCTAAAATAAGTAAGACAAGGTCCTTGTCTTCAGTAAGCTCACAGGTCACTGGGGGAAGCATAACTTCTTCATCTACAATATTTAATCATATCTAAGCTGCTACATGGGACTATGGCAGGTCAGCATGATAGAAACTTTTTTCATTTGGTTTCTTTTCTAAGTTTTTAAGACAACATCAGAGATGAACACCAAGGATTTCAAGAGCACAGGGTAAAAGACATTCAAAGACATCGCTGGGGTCAGCCTTGTTGTGGGAGGTGCCTTGAATCCAAGCTTGCTAGGAGGCCCCTCTGGGGGATCTCATGGTCAGAGGCTGATATATTATCATGGAACCACCCAGCAGTAGGGTCATAATTCTTTAAGAGGAAGCTTGTTCACACAGCATAGGCAGACATGAGGCTCCTTCTGCAGCCAAGTGTCTTATAGGGAGTCTCAGGGAAGAAGAGCATCATTTCAGGCAGAAGATTTAAACTCTTTTTTATTAACTTTTGGGGCTTTACTAAGAAAGTGCTAGAGCACAAATGAGAACTCGATGTGACCCTGCAATTGAAAAGCCCTCTTTCCTAATCTTTTAGCTGGTTTCCCACTACTTCTTCCTAAAATGTCATGAAAACAGGTTACGCATGACTTCTGATGTGTGATGCTTCAGCTAGACAGTTGATATATAAAAACACACAGCAATCCTATTTCTTATCATAAGGGAAAACCTCAGATGCTCCACAGAAGTCAAGGCTGAGGAAGCAGCAATGATGGATTCACAATAAAATTTTACTCAACAATGATCTCACCCTCTGTCTCTCTATTTGCTTGTACAAACACAGTATTGTATGCACTTTACTACCTCCAAAGAATTACTTAGCAAGGGATTATTGGAAATATTGTTTATAATCAATAAATACTAATAATTTTATTACTAAGAGAATTAACTGCATTAATCTTGGGAACTCTTTCAAAATTATGTTCCACCACATTTTTTTTTTTTTTTTTTTTGAGACGGAGTCTCACTCTGTTGCCCATGCTGGAGCCCAGTGGCGCAATATCAGCTCACTGCAACCTCTGACTCCTGGGTTCAAGTGATTCTTTTGCCTCAGTTTCCTGACTAGCTGCAATTACAGCCGCACCACCACGCCTGGCTAATTTTTGTATTTTTAGTAGAGACAGGGTTTCACCATGTTAGCCAGGCTGGTCTACCACATTTCTTAAGGTGCTGGGGGAAAATTATCTAGGAGCTAATGGATAAGAATTCGCACCTACAATGGAGTACCTACTCAACAAGCCCCTAAATCAGTGGATCTAAAAATGTCAATGCATTAGAATTACATGGGTTGTAAAATGTAGATTCCTGAGCCACTATCTACAGCTGCTGTGCCAAAATCTGATTTTTAAACAAGCATCCTAGGCGTTTCTGATAGAGGGCTCTGCTGATCATGACATGAAAAACAATACTGTGAATATTCATTGATTGAGGTTGGCTTTTATTACAAGCATATACAATTTTAATGCCATTCTTAATATACAAATTCAAGCAATTCAAATAACAGACCTTGGGAATCACAAACATTCAAAGAACACAATGGATTACAAGAACAAGACTTTACAATAAGATAACAAGTAGAAGAACAATCCTGATCGTTAATGCTAACAGAAACAAGATGGCCATGAGCTGCATGTGCTGTGGAACCTAGTGATGTTGCAGCAGCATTTGGCATTGGAAGAAGTGAGCCAGACCACACAGTGAAGTTTATGCCAAGCATCTTTGCGGGCCACTTGATTCTCTCCATCTCCCCAAAAGAATTAATCTAGTTGAATAAGCTTCAACATCTCAAGGAGGAGGAGCTGGGGATGAAATATAAGCCTTAAGGATAATAAAAAACTGCTAGTGATTTTATCCATCTGGAAATAGTTGTTTTGCAAAGACCTTCTTAAAACTCTTTTTTCCTTCTCCCTACCTTCTGCATAATATAAATAATCCCTACTCCTTCAATTTATCTGTTTGGATACTCTTGATTCATTGATCAACCCAGAGCATATGTAACTATTTCCCCTTGACTCACTGGGAAGAAGACATATGATCAGGATAAAAGGTAGAGTTACATTTTGGAATCAAAATTTAAGGAGGCAGTTGTTAAGATCAGCTTTGATTTGAGGATGGTGATTGTATGGATTGCATGTTTGTGTCCCTCCCAACCCCAAAATTCGTATGTTGAAACTCTAATCTCTAATATCACGATAGTTTTTTAGAGGCCTTTGGGAGGTAATTAGAGTGGAGCCTGCATTATGGGTTTAGTGCTGATATAAGAAGAGACATGAGAGAGCTTGCTTCTTCTCTCTCTGCTCTGTCATGTGAGGACATGACAAAAAGACAGCTATCAGCAATCCAGGAAGAGGACCCTCTCCAGACACCGGATCTGCTGGCTCCTTGATTTTAGAATTCCTAGACTCTTCCAGCCTTAAATGGTGATGAATTTAAGGTGATAACATGGTGTGCTTAAGTCACCCACATCAGAGTATTCTGTTACAGCAGTCTGAACTAAGATAGTGATAAAAGAAATAACTAAAAAAAAATCAAGTAAAAGAGCCTTTGATATAAATAAGCCCAGTAGACTTAATCATCAGTTAAAAATATAAATCATTTTTTAATAATGGAAGAATAAGGGTTAATGAGAATGTACTTAATAAATTAAAACAAGTTTCCCTAATTAGCTTAGAAGATGGTTTGACTGAAATTTGGTTAAAAAATCCTAATTTTTGCTACAGTAAACTACTGGGGAGAAAGGTAAAATGTTTTAAAGCACAGGGCTTAAATCAGTACAAGATTTATACTATTGATATTTCTACATGAAAGTACATGTGCCATGGAACAATTGTGCAAAAGGTCAACAATAAAATAGAAGACTTATTCAATGCCCTAAGCATTGTTCAAAGACAAAAATGTGTAACACTATATCCAGTGGTGACAGAGCACGTATTTTTCTCAAGTGCACATGGAACATTCTTCAGGATAGACCATCTATTAGGCCATAAAACAATCCTTAATACATTTAAAAAGACTGGAATTATACAAGGTGTGTTCTCTTGTAACAGTGGAATAAAATTAGAAATTAATAGCAAAAGGACATTTTAAAAAATCTCATATATGTAAAAATTAAACAACACACTCCTAAATAATCAATGGGTCAATGTAGGTACAAATCCTAACAGAAATTAGAAATACATTGAAATAAATGAAAATAAAAGCACAACATAGATGAACCCCACAACTTATGGGATGCAGGTAAAGCAATGCTTAGAGGAAAATTGATAGCTATAAATGACCTTTTTTATAGCTATAAATTTATAAAATATATTATAAAAACCAAATCAATAACCTAAACTTCCAGTGAAAAAGGAAGAAAAAATTAAACCTAAAGCAAGTAGAAGAAAGGATATAATACGGTTGGTGGTGGAAATGAATGAAATAGAAAAAAAGAAGTCAACAAAACTAAAAGTGGTTTATTTAAAAAGCTCTACAAATTTGACAAAATTGAACTAGAGTGATCAAGAAAAAGAAGAGAGGGGACTCAAATTGCTAAAATCAGAGATGAAAAAGAACTATTAACTTTACAAAAATAAAAGAGATCATAGGGACATATTATGAGTAACTATATTCCACAAATTGGATAACTTAGGAAAAACGAAAAAAATCCTAGAAGGAAAATACCAAACTTGACTCAGGGAGAAACAGTAAATCTGAATAGACATATTTCAAGTGCAGAGAATGAATTAATAACTAAAAACAAAACAAAAAATCTTCCCACAGATAAAAGTCCAATTCCAGGTGGCTTTGCTGGTGAATTGGAACAAATTTACAAATGAATTAATACCAATTCTTCACAAACTTTTCCGAAATACAGGGGAGAAGAGAACACTTCTCAACTCATTCTATAAGGACAGTTTTATCCTGACACCAAAATCATCACAAGAAAACTAAAGACCAATATCTCTTATGAATACATATGCAAAAAGTTATCAACAAAATACTAGCAACAGAATACAAGCAAAAGAGATATAAAAGTTATATCTCTTATGAATACATATGCAAAAGTTATCAACAAATACTAGCAAACTGAATCCACCAAAGCATAAAAAAGGTTATACAATATGGTTAACTGGGCTTTCTCCCAGAAATACAAAGTTGGCTTAACATCTACGAATCAATTAATATGATACATGATTTCAATTGAATAAAAGACAAAATCATACAACTGTCCCGATAGACTCAGAAAAAGTTTGATGAAATCTAACAACATTTTCATGATTAAAACCTGAAACAAATCAGAATAGAAGAGAACTTTGTCAACTTGAAAAAAGGTATCTATAAAAAACTCACAGCTAAAATATACTTAGTGGTAAAAAACTTAATCCTTTGTTCCTGAGATCAAGAATAAGAAAAGGGTGTATGCTCTTACTGCTTTGACTCAAATTTCTATTGGAAGTTCTATCTAGGGCAATTAAACAAGAAAAAGAAAAATCAAGTTGGAAAGGAAAAAGTAAAACTATTTCCACATGTAGATAACATGATTTTGTATATAAAAAACCCTTAGGAATACACCAAGAAAAGCTGGAGCTAATAAATGAGTTCAGCAAGGTTGCAGGGTATGAGCTCAAAGTATAAAAAATAAATGTATTTATATGCAGTAGCAATTAAACATCCAAAAATAAAATTTAAAAAGCCATTCCAGAGGCGGTTCCAAGATGACTGAATAGGAACAGCTCCAGTCTACAGCTCCCAACATAAGCCATGCAGAAGATGGGTGATTTCTGTATTTCCAACTGAGGTACAGGATTCATCTCACTGGGGCTTGTCAGACAGTGGGTGCAGCCCATGGAGTGTAAACTGAAGCAGGGTGGGGCATCACCTCACCCAGGAAGTGCAAGGCGTGGGGGAATTCCCTTTCCTAGCCAAGGGAAGCCGTGATAGATGGTACCTGGAAAATCGGGACACTCCCACATCAATACTGTATGTTTCCCATGGTTTTAGCAAATGGCACACCAGGAGAATGTATTACGCACCTGGCTCAGAGGGTCCCACACCCATGGAGCCTCGCTCACTGCTAGCACAGCAGTCTAAGATCAAACTGCAAGGCAGCAGTGAGGCTGGGGGAGGGGCGTCTGCCATTGCTGAGGCTTGAGTAGGTAAACAGAGTGGCCAAGAAGTTTCAACTGTGTGCAGCCCACCGCAGCTCAAGGAGGCCTTCCTGCCTCTGTAGAGTCCACCTTTGGGGGCAGGGCATACCTGAACAAAAGGCAGCAGAAAATTCTGCAGACTTAAACGTCCCTGTCTGACAGATTTGAAGAGAGTAGTGGTTCTTCCAGCACAGAGTTTGAGATCTGAGAACGGACAGACTGCCTCCTCAAGTGGGTCCCTGACCCCCTAGTTGCCTAACTGGGAGACACCTCCCAGTAGGGGCCAACTGACACCTCATACAGACTGACGCCCCTTTGAGATGAAGTGTCCAAAGGAAGGATCAGGCAGCAACATTAGACATTCTGCAATATTTGCTGTTCTGCAGCCTCTGCTGGTGATACACAGGCAAACAGGGTCTGGAGTGGACCTCTAGCATACTCCAACAGACCTGCAGCTGAGGGTCCTGACAGAAGGAAAACTAACAAACAGAAAGGACATCCACACCAAAACCCCATCTGTACATCACCATCATCAAAGACCAAAGGTAGATAAAACCACAAAGATGGGGAGAAACCAGAGCAGAAAAGCTGAAAATTCTAAAAATCAGAGCGCCTCTTCTCCTCCAAAGGAACGCAGCTCCTTGCCAGCAATGGAACAAAGCTGGAGAGAGAATGACTTTGACGAGTTGAGAAACAGCTTCAGACGATCGGTAACAACAAACTACTCCGAGCTAAAGAAGGATGTACGAACCCAATGCAAAGAAGCTAAAAACCTTGAAAAAAGATTAGATGAATGGCTAACTAGAATGAACAGCGTAGAGAAGACCTTAAATGACCTGATAGAGCTGAAAACCATGGCATGAGAACTATGTGACGCAGGCACAAGCTTCAGTAGCCGATTCAATCAAGTGGAAGAAGGGATATCAGTGATTGAAGATCAAATGAATGAAATGAAGAGAGAAGAGAAGTTCAGAGAAAAAAGAGTAAAAAGAAATAAAGCCTCCAAGAAATACAGGAATATGAGAAAAGACCAAATCTACATCTGATTGGTGTACCTGAAAGTGACGGGGAAAATGGAATCAAGTTGGAAAACACTCTTCAGGATATTATCCAGGAGAACTTCCCCAACCTAGCAAGGCAGGCCAACATTCAAATTCAGGAAATACAGAGAACGCCACAAAGATACTCCTCGAGAAGAGCAAGTCTAAGACACACAATTGTCAGATTCATCAAAGTTGAAATGAAGGAAAAAATGTTTAGGGCAGCCAGAGAGAAAGGTCGGGTTACCCATAAAGGGAATCCCATCAGACTAACAGCGGAACTCTTGGCAGAAACTCTACAAGCCAGAAGAGAGTGGGGGCCAATATTCAACATTCTTAAACAAAAGAATTTTCAACCCAGAATTTCATATCCAGCCAAACTAAGCTTCATAAGTGAAGGAGAAATAAAATCCTTTACAGACAAACAAAT
>NW_012104976.1:1665394-1667524 GCF_000951045.1 Mandrillus leucophaeus | reverse complement strand
TTTAAACCAACAAAGATCAAAACAGACAAAGAAGGCCATTACATAATGGTAAAGGGATCAATTCAACAAGAAGAGCTAACTATCCTAAATATATATGAACCCAATACAGAAGCACCCAGATTCATAAAGTTCTTAGAGACTTCAAAGAGACTTAGACTCCCACACAATAATAATGGGAGATGTTAACACTCCACTATCAACATTAGACAGATCAGTGAGGCAGAAAGCTAACAAGGATATCCAGGAATTGAACTCAGCTCTGCACCAAGCAGACCTAACACACATCTACAGAACTCTCCACCCCAAATCAAGGGAATATACATTCTTCTAAGCACATCACACTTATTCCAAAATTCACCACATAGTTGGAAGTAAAGCACTCCTCAGCAAATGTAAACGAGCAGACATTATAACAAACTGTCTCTCAGACCACAGTGCAATCAAACTAGAACTCAGGATTAAGAAACTTACTCAAAACCACTCAGCTACATGGAAATTGAACAACCTGCTCCTGAATGACTACTGGGTACATAACGAAATGAAGGCAGAACTAAAGATGTTCTTTGAAACCAAGAGAACAAAGACACAACATACCAGAATCTCTGGGACACATATAAAGCAGTGTGTAGAGGGAAATTTATAGCACTAAGTGCCCACAAGAGAAAGCAGGAAAGATCTAGAATTGACACCCTAACATCATAATTAAAAGAACTAGAGAACCAAGAGCAAACACATTCAAAAGCTAGCAGAAGGCAAGAAATAACTAAATCAGAGCAGAACTGAAGGAGAGGGAGACACACACACACAAAAAAAACCCTTCAAAAAAATCAATTAATCCAGGAGCTGGTTTTTTGAAAAGATCAACAAAATTGATAGACTGCTAGCAAGACCAATAAAGAAGACAAGAGAGAAAAATCAAATAGACTCAATAAAAAATGATAAAGGTGATATCACCACCGATCCCACAGAAATACAAACTACCATCAGAGAATAGTATAAACACCTCTACACAAATAAACTAGAAAATCTAGAAGAAATGGACAAATTCCTGGACACACACACCCTCCCAAGACTAAACCAGGAAGAAGTTGAATCCCTGAATAGACCAACAACAGGCTCTGAAATTAAGGCAATAATTAATAGCCTACCAACCAAAAAAAGTCCAGGACCAGATGGAGGCAGAGCCGAATTCTACCAGAGGTACAGAGAGGTGCTGGTACCATTCCCTCTGAAACTACTCCAATCAATAGAAAGAGAGGGCATCCTCCCTAACTCATTTTATGAGGCCAGCATCATCCTGATACCAAAGCCTGGCAGAGACACAACAAAAAAAGAGAATTTTAGACCAATACCCCTGATGAACATCGATGCAAAAATCCTCACTAAAATACTGGCAAACTGAATCCAGCAGCATATCTAAAAGCTTATCTACCACGATCAAGTTGGCTTCATCCCTGGAATGCAAGGCTGGTTCAACATATGTAAATCAATAAACATAATCCATCATATAAAAAGACAAAAGCCACATGATTATCTCAACAGATGCAGAAAAGGTCTTCGACAAAATTCAACAGCCCTTCATGCTAAAAACTCTCAATAAACTAGTTATTGGTGGGACGCATCTCAAAATAATAAGAGCTATTTATGACAAACCCATAGCCAATATCATACTGAATGTGCAAAAACTAGAAGCATTCCCTTTGAAAACTGGCACAAGACAGGGACACCCTCTCTCATCCACTCCTATTCAACATAGTGTTGGAAGTTCTGGCCATGGAAATAAGGCAGGAGAAACAAATAAAGGGTATTCAATTAGGAAAAGAGGAAGTCAAATTGTCCCTGTTTGCAGATGACATGAGTGTATATTTAGAAAACCCTATCATCTCAGCCGAAAATCTCCTTAAGCTTATAAGCAACTTCAGCAAAGTCTCAGGATACAAAATTAATGTGCAAAAATCACAAGCATTCCTATACATCAATAACAGACAAACAGAGAGCCAAATCATGAGTGAATTTCCATTCACAATTGCTTCAAAAAGAATAAAATACCTAGGAATCCAACTTACAAGGGATGTGAAGGACCTCTTCAAGGAGAACTACAAACCACTGCTCAACGAAATAAAAGAGGAC
>NW_012104976.1:1632559-1664099 GCF_000951045.1 Mandrillus leucophaeus | reverse complement strand
TGAAGCTGGAAACCATCATTCTCAGCAAACTATTGCAAGGACAGAAAACCAAACACCGCATATTCTCACTCATAGGTGGGAATTGAACAATGAGAATACTTGGATACAGGGTGGAGAACATCACACACTGGGGCCTGTTGTGGGGTGGGGGGAGTGGGGAGGGATAGCTTTAGGAGATATACCTACTGTAAGTGATGAGTTAATGGGTGCAGCACACCAAAATGGCACATGTATACATATGTAACAAACCTGCACATTGTGCACATGTGCCCTAGAACTTAAAGTACAATTTTTAAAAAGCCATTCCATTTATAATAGCATCAAAAATAATGAAATCCTTAGGAATTAAAAAAATAAATTCATTGCTTGTACTCTGAAAACTATAAAACACTGTTGAAGGAAACTAAAGATGGCAAAGCAATGGCAAAACATTCCATCTTCAAAGATCAGAAGACTAAATATCGTTTGTTAAGATGTAATGCTTTCCAAATTGACCTAAAGATTAAATGCAATTCTGACAACATTTTCCTGGCTTTCTAAAAAAGAAATTAACAACCTGGGCTGGGTCGGGTGGCTCACACCTGTAATCCCAGCACTTTGGGATGCCCAGGTGGGTGGATCACCTGAGGTCAGGTGTTTGAGACCAGCCTGGCTAACATGGGGAAACCCTGTCTCTACTAAAAATACAAAAATTAGCCAGACATGGTGGTGGGTGCCTGTCATCCCAGCTATTTGGGAGGCTGACGCAGGAGAATTGCTTGAACCCGGGTGGCAGAAGTTGCAGTGATCTGAGATCGGGCCACTGCACTCCAGCCTGGGCAACAAGGCTGAAACTCCATCTCAAAATAAATAAATATATAAAAATAAGAAGAAAAAAAAATTAACAAGCTGATTCTAAAATTCACATGAAAATACAAGGAACAAAATAGCCCAAACAATCCTAAAAAAGAACAAAGTTGATTGAGTCACTCATTCTGATTGCAAAACTTACAATAAAGGTATAATAATCAGAACAATTTCATAGTAGCACTAGAGTAGACATATAGTCCAATGAGACAGACCTTAGAAATAAATGCTTCTATTTATAATCACCTGATTTCAACAAAGGTGCCAAGACAATTCAATGGGAATGGAATATATTATACTGACATAACATATAGTTCTGGGACAACTGGATAGTCGTAAAAAAATGAATGAAGTTGGATCTCTACTCACATTATACAAAATAATTGACTCAAAGTGAATCATAGATCTAAATGTAAGAACGATGTAACTTTTAGAAGAAAATATAAGATTAAATCTTCATGACCTTGAGTTAGAAGCAAAGACTTCTCAGGTGTAACACCAAAAACACATGTGACAAAAGAAAGAAGATAAATTGGATTTCATCACAATTTTAAAAGTTTTTTCTTCAAATAACATCATCAAGAAAGTGAAAAGACAATGCATTGATCAGGAGAAATCATTTGCAAATCATAAATCATATGAAGAATTTCTATCCAGAATACCAAATGAGCGGCTATACCTTAATAATAAAATGATAAACAAGCTAATTAAAAAGTGGGCAAAGGATCTGAATAGACATTTTTCCAAGAAAGAAATACATATGGCTAATAAGCACATGAAAAGATACACAATGCCATTAGCCATGTGGGAAATGAAAATCAAAATCAAAATAAGATAACACATTGAACATAGTAGGATGGCCAGAATCAAAATTAACAGACAATGATAAGTGTTGGTAAAAATGTTGGGAAATGGAGCCCTCATACATTGCTGGGGAAATGCAAGAAGGTCCAGCACCTTTGCAAAATAGTCTAGCAGTTACTTAGAATGTTAATATCATGTAACTACATGACCTAGCAATTTCATACCTATGTATATTCCTAAGAGGAATGAAAATACGTATTCACACAAAAACTAGTACATGAATGTTCATAGCAGTATTATTTATAATAGCCAAAAAACATGGAAACAGTCTCAATATCCATCAACTGATGAATGAAGAAATAAAACATGGTATATCTGTATCGTGGAATATTATTCTGCAATATGAAAGAATGAAATACTGATACACTCTGCAATATTAATGACCCCTGAAAACAGACTAAGTGAAAGAAGCTGGTCATAAAAGATTATATATTGTATGATTCCATTTATATGAAATGTCCACAGTAGGCAAATGTACAATGACAGAAAATAGACATATGGTTGCTGGAGTCTGGGGGGATTAAAGGAAAATGGGAAGTGACTGATAATGGATACAAGGTTGCCTTTTGGGGTGATAACATGTTCTAAAATTGTGGTGACAGATGCACAATTCTGTGAATATACCAAAAATCACTGAATTGTACACTTTAAAAGGCAAGCAAATGAACAACACACATCCTCTATCACTTATTTTACTCCCCAAACACCAATGATCAGTTCCCAGTACAGTTGTCTGATAGCCTGATGAGGAAAGCTCTTAGGGATTCAGCTGCCCCATTTTCCCAGGCCAGCTCCAAAACAGAGGCTACAAGATGGGGTTTGGAGAGTAATGCCAGAGGAATAAAGAGAGAAGAGAGTTGGTGGGTAATTAAATATGCATACATATATGCTCATGTAATTTTAAAAAGTAAATACTGAAAAACAGTGATTATAACAAGCATCAGAACAAATTTTCATTCTCAACACTTTTAAATTAATCCAGAGTTGGGTTAGAGGCTAATTTTGTTATTTTTAAACTTAGCTTTTTAAAAAAATAATTAATCACTTTTGAACTCCATAGTCTCATTCTCAAAATTGACATTTTAAAATGAACTCTATTTTTATTAAGTCCTAAATAGAAGGTAGGGTGATTTGTAATTCTACAAATGAGGAGAATCAAGAGCGTAGAAGTCACACCTGTGAATAGCCTCATCTGGTGCGTTCCAAAGTCTTCCTGACCAAAGGAGGGAAAGAGGCATTATTCTAAACAATATTAGGATGGACAGAATGACAAAGCTGCACATGTGGAGCCCACTGAATACTTGAACATGATCTGCAGGAAACTCTGATCTTAGGATCCAAGGTTTTAAAGAACTTAAATGATTCCAAATTTAGGAGATACTTTCAGTGTGGCAGGTAAGGAAGGTTTACTCTACAATCCCATCCTACCTGTTAAACCGCATTACTCAGTCTTTTCTCCAAACACCGGCATAGTACACATGCATACTGAATTAGGTATCACCATTTCCCACACATCTTCCCATCCTTGAGCCCTTGCTCACCCCATTCCCTGTGCCTGAAGTATCCTTTCAGGGTTCTACCTCCACCTGTCAAAACTGCATCCATCCTTCCGGATCCATCCTGAATGCCACTATCTTTCAGGAAGCTTCTCCTGATTCCTCCATCCACTGCCATCGCTCCCACCTGCAAATTTCACACAGCACTTCCTTCAAACGTATTTTATTTAATTATATGTTGCAGTACAGTATAAATTGTCCCCACACTAGAATTTAAGTGAGCAAGGGATTTGGCTCCAGCAGAGAGAACACCATCACTTTTCTCCAGCACAACTTGAGTTATTTCTATTCAATCAATCTTTATCAATTCAATTCCCCGCATATTAAACAATGGTCTTCTGATTGAATTGCATAGAAATCCTGGTTTTATTCAGATAAAGAAGTCCCAGCTCCTATTTCTTAATTTTTCTTACTCTGCTGTATCTATGTTCCCCAATGAACCAGCATTCTAAGTCCTGCTATATTCTCCAACTTTCTCTTATTCTTCTAATTGAGAAAAAAAAATCTACCAGCAAAACTGATAAAATGATTTCTTGTCATTCTCATTATTGGGCATGGGCCCTGAGTCAGTTTGCAAAGTGCGGGATTTTCACAGGGGTGAGGTGGAGAGATAAGTAACCAATTGTCATTTCTGTAGTTATTCTGGGACAAAGAGACAAAATGTGTAGTATGAAACTGAAAAGGCTTTGTATGGAAAAACACTATTACAAGTAAAACGAGGAAAGAAAAACACAGAGATGCTATCACTCTGTGTTAATTCTGAACACAGGAAGACAATAAAATAGTTATTAAATGTTCCCAATGTGCCTAGTACTACATTAATTAAGCACTATTTATGTATTGTCTTATTGTCTCTTTTAATCCTAATGGGGTTACTGTTAGGTAGGTCCTACATTCTCCCCTCATTTGGAAGGTCAAGAAACTGAAGCACAAAAAAGTTAAGAAACTTACTAAAGGGGTATGCAGTGAGAGCGAATGTGCTTGTCAAGTTTTCTTCCACAGTATCAACTTCTCCATTCTTCTTTCTTATAAGGTGTACAGATGTCCGGCCTTTTTGGCCTTTTTAGAATATTTTCAGAATAACCTCCACTGAAATCACTGCAATTTTATTTCCTCCCTCCCCCTATTATTCCTATACCACTGGAGTATATCAAGAAATAGAAGGGTGGGGTGGGGTACAGTGGTTCACGCCTGCAATCCCAGCACTTTGGGAGTCTAGAGCAGATGGATCCCTTAAGGCCAGGAGTTCGAGACCAGCCTGGCTAACATGGTGAAACCCTGTCTTTACTAAAAATACAAAAGTTAGCTTGGCCTGTAGTCCCACCAACTTGGGATGCTGAGGCACAAGAATTGCTTGAACTCGGGAGGTGGAGGTTGCAGCGAGTCAAGGTCACACCACTATCGTCCAGCCTGGGAGACAGAGCAAAAGCCTGTTTCAAAAAAGGCTGGGCACAGTGGCTTATGCCTGCAATCTCAATAATTTGGAAGGACGAGTGAGAGGAAGGAGGAGCTTGAGCTCAGTAGTTTGAGATCAGCTTGGGTGACATCGTGAGACCCTGTCTCTGTAAGAAAAAAAGAAATTAACCAGGCATGGTGGTATGGTCCCAGGGACTCCAGAGGCTGAAGATGGAGGATCACTTGAGCCCAGGAGGTCAAGGCTAAAGTGAGCTATGATTGTGTCACTGCACTCCAGCCTGGGTGACAGAGTGAGACTCTGTCTGTTAAAAAAATTAATAAATAGAAAGAGGATAGTCGCTTAATAATAATCTTCTTGTATGGCTGTTTACTAATTTTTCCCTGAACTAGGGAAAAATGTTTTTGAAGATCAGAGGCAATAATATGGCCAGCAGAACAGGACAAATGAAAGATTCAAAGTCAAAGAAAGAAACTTGGTTTAATTCGTCCTTAATCTTGGGCTTGGGGATATTCTCCTATAAACACTAAATGTGTTCAGACAAGAACATCTTACGGGAGGAGGCAGAGGATTCAGCCTGCTGCAGTCTTTACACATTCAATCATCCCTTCCACAAATGTCAAAGTGCCTACTGTGTGCCAGTCACTGTAAGTGAGCAGGATGAACATGGTCTTTATTCTGTGAAGCTTGTAGGAGTGAGGGAAAGAAAACACTAAAGAAATATTTGAACTATATCATTTCAATTATGATAAGTGCAAAAAAGAAATGGAAGATTCTTTGGGATTATATAAAAACGAACCCAAGCTGATCTGAGATGCCAGAGAAAGCTCCCCTGAGGACAAGAGGCTTAAACTGAGTTTTTAAAGGTAAAAGGTGGGATATCTGAAGCCTGTAACTTAGAAGGAAAAAGTGAAAAACAACACTCGAAAGTCTAAAAAAGGAAGTTGGGCCTAAATACTGGTCAACTGATTCAACTTAAAGACAGTTTTTAAGGAGTGCAGCTTAATACTTTAAAAATGAGTATTACAACATAAATAAACATTACCAAAGCATTTTCAGATAAAACACAAACCTGTTTGAAGGCCTGTGTAGAATTTATTAGAATTAGTTGATAAAGTCCTGGTTGTGTCTAAAAAATTTTAAAAGAAATAAATGTCCTTAACAAAAATTTGTGTATGACAAAAAGCTACATATCGGCTAGATGCTCAATAAAAATTTTCTGCAAGGGTAACTGAAATACCCCTTCTCATGTGAATTTTATTGCTAATTTAATTTAATCATTTAATTCAGCAAATCCCTTTTACAAATGCACTAGTAAATGTCACCTCAATCAAAATTAAATTACCTTAAATTTTCACATAATATCGACTTACTTAAGTTTGTATTACGAAGAAAAAAAACCCAAAAGGAATCTGCTTAAAAATGCTTTGTGCAGTATCAATGTACAAAACTGAGAAGCCTGAATGGGAATTTATTTCTAGAATTATTGATGAAGTTTCAAACTTAATAAATAAATCTTAATTTTATTTATTAACAAAAAAATAGCTTTAGTCTGCCTATTTCAAATAGTTTTATGTAAATTATCCAATGTCTGAACTCCACAAAATGATAACATATGATACAGCTTCCAAGCCTATTTGTAGAGTATAACTGAAACTACATCAATAAGAAATGATATGCTTAAATCATAGACACACACACACAAACATAGTATATCCTTCTAGTTTACTCTCTTATTCACAAGATGAAAAGTCTTATTTGTAGGTTGATAGTTGTTGGTTTTCACTTTCATATTTGATCTTTAGGTTACTTTTAATTGCAAAACTTGCTTTGATACCAAAATACATTGTTTTGTTGAGCACTTAATTCAGCTTAGACAACACCCAAGCTATAATGAGCTTTTGGTATGCTTGTTTTTCATAAATTCAAAAGCTAAATCCAAATTCAAATTCCACCAGGGATTTGTATAGTACACATTTAAAACATAGGTTAACATGCAAACTAATGTGCATTACATCAAATATACACACACTGTCAAAGACACCAAAAAAATAGATACAGCCACTTGCAAATTCCAAACAGGTTTTAACCCACATTCATACTAAATACTAGTCAGAGACTCCCCTCCCCCATTTTGAGCCTCTGTAAGCACTTTGCTATTATCAAGGAATGACTTAAAAGTTTGCTTCTGCTACAGAAGTGGCACAGAGACACAATGGAGCAAAAGCGTCCATCGTTCACTAGAGTTCTGACGACTGAACCACCCACAGTTAATTATTCAGCAATCATGAATAAATATCAGTAAAAAAGAAATCACCTCTTTGCTTTATAAATGCTCAAGAGTACAATACACAAAATTCATATAAAGAGCAAAACAGCTGCATTCATAAACAGCAGCATTCATAAACCATGGCCACAGAAATGCAAAATTCGGGAGTATCTCTGAGAAAGACTCCTGTTTATCTATAGGTTCTCTCTTTCTTGCTCTGTGCCATGATACTGTAGCCTCCAGAAGCCTGGCCATGGCACCAGTATGCTTACTAAGTCTTCCCAGCAGGCCCCCGCAAAAAGAGGTTCTCAATGTTCCCTGGCTGACTCCTTGAAGTTCCTTCCACCCTTCCAGACAGACATGCTGTTCCCTAGGCAATGATGGCTGCAGTGGAATATTGCTGTGTTGCATGCAAGTATTATTATTATTATTATTGCTGAATTCAGGACTATATTTTCATGGAGAATATTATCTCACTATTTATTAGGTTTTTATCAGTTCTCTGATTTGCATAGGCATAATTACCCAGGAATACTACTACACAATCAGCCAGCCCATTCTAAAAGCTGTATCCTGTTTCATTGTACAGTTGAGAAAGAGTAGCTGAAGAAATTCTGGAGTATAAAGCAAGAAGAAGAAACAAGCAGAAAATATATAACCTGCAAACTCACATATTTCACACCCAAGCAGGGTTTTTCCATTTAGTTTTCTATTAAAAGCCGAGTAATTGCAATATGAAAGCGTGAACACAAGGCTGAAAAGTAACAACTAACAGCATATCATTCCATAAGGAGTTGAAAATGAAAAGTAAATTAACTGAGCATTGACAAGTATCAATATCCTCGTAACATAAAACCCATCAGAACTCATGTGTGTAATATTGCCTCAAACAACTCACTAGAAATGGAAATAAAATGCATTAAATTAATGTTTGAAGATTCTAAGGTTAGAGAATTGATATTTGTTCACAGCAAAAAGGCAGTGATGACTCAGCTCTTTCAGATATATGTGAAATTTGTTACACTTATCCGTGTATCATAATCTTATGGTTCCTGCAGGGATCCTAGCTTTTAATTTCCTGAACATACTTAAACCCTCCACCACAGTTTTGGATGTCATGGTATTTGTAGTATTTCATTTTAAGATTAAAAAAAGTTCAAGAAATGGAAGGTACTCTATTTACTTGACCACAAATCTAAGGAAATTTAGGTAGATATGATAGATGCCAGGTCAAAGTCTTATCAGGACAAAGGAAATTGGAAAGGGTTATAGAAAGGGGAAAGTGGTAATAGTAAAGGTATATAGAAAACTGGCCTCAACATTAATCAGCAAGAAAAGTAAAGTGCTGCCTTTTCCATTTTAAAGGTAAATGAGAAATTGGTAACAATTTTATGACTAAATAATGTGACTCATGTGGAAAGAACAGATTATAATATCATATAGCACATAAAATATGGGTACCATTTTAATTACATGGTATTCATAAGGATGCTCAGCATTTGAATTGTTTATCCTACTATGAAATACATGTTGAAAATATAGTTCTACTTGGTTAGTTTGTTTTACAACTGAACAGCAAAACAATAATTATCCCTTCATATATGCAAGAAACTACTAAACATTTGCTTTAAAGCTAGTTTAAAACAGTGGGGGAAGGCAGATAAAGTCCTCTCAGAAGACAAAAAACTCTGTTATTAACCAAATGCTATATTAAAATTTCTCTAGTTCATTTAAAAAAAAATCAATGTAATTGCTGTCTTGTTTCTTTACTCAGATGGATTACAGATGAAGTCCACTAATTGCATGATTTTGGGCAAGTCATTGCCCTCAACCCCCCTTTCTTAGTCTCCTCTGTCAGAAGCCAGGCTACTTTACCCATCAGGGTGATGCCTGAACTGGTGAGAGGCTGCAAGGGAAATCATATCATAAGGTAAATTCCAGTGAGTATTTTCAATGATCACCAATAAAAATTTCAAAGCATCATAGAAAATTCAAATCTACCAAAATATGAATGGTTTTCCAACTGAAATCTTTCAACCAAGGGTACAAACATTAGGATAGACTATTTAGGTGAACACTATGGATGTCCACGGGTTGTGATGGTTAGTGATACCTATTCATGGCTAATGGTGAGGTGGCGTGGAACAGAGAAGATGAAGATGCAGGGAGGCACTAATGCTCCTCCGAAATTTCTCCAAGTGTCAGAGTCATGATAATGACCATTGCCCCCCAGCCACCTTCACTGTCTTGGGCAGGGGACCCATAGTGGGTCAGATGATAAGAAATGAAAGTGAGGTGTGGGCACTTCCCACCCCCATCTACTCCAAAGCCTATACAAAGTAGTTAAGAAACAGGCTTGTGATTTTGACAGAACCAGCTTTGAGTGCTAGTTCCACAGTTTACTGATTTTGTGCCTCGAACAAATCAGTCGGCCATTTTGAGTCTCAGCTTCCTGAATTCTAAGATGTGATTTAATTATAGCAACCTCAGGAAATAGTAGTGCGGATTAAATGAAACCACACACATAAAAAAAAAATAGCAGAATGACTGACACCGAGACAGCACTCAACAAATGAGAGTGCTTTTATCATTGCTATTATCATCTTCAGCAAGTGGAGACATCTGCTCATCGGTGAGCTGGAAAGACAAGATGGGAGAGAAGAAGCAGCCCCAAAGTAGCGCACCTCTCCTGCATGCCTGAGCTGCAGGCAAAGCCCAGGTACTGTCTAAAGGGTGCCAGCTCCCTAACCTGGCTAAGTCTCTATTCTCCTAGAAGGTCATGCATGCTGCACTCTCCTCCAGGCAGAAGGAGGGATGCTTGCAAACCAACAACCTGGTAGGGATGATGTGGTTTCCTTACAAATGACAATAGAATTTTCTCCCCAGTAATTTTTTAAAAGTAAAACCCCATTAGTAAACTCCTGGGACAGAAGCATTAGGCACAAACACTGCCGTAACAGAAACTGCATATCTAGTTTGATGGAGAAAACACTGGAATGCTTTCCTGACTTTACAGAAATAAGTATAACATAAACCAGGAGGGAGTCAAGGACTAGGGCTCAGTCACCAATTGTTGACAGTCTAATGAGGGAAAAACACTGAAATTTTATAATACCCTAACTCACTCAGCTTGCAAACGAGGAGACAACATGAGTTTTTGATTAAAGGATGACATTCTGTGCTCACTGAATTTGCTGTCTGCCACATTCAATCACATTTTTCTGACTGGTCACCCATTCTGAAGTCAGCTGCTTGCAAGCAATCTGGCAAAGGGGCCCTCGCCAGGAGTATTACACATCCATCACTGAACCAGGGGCAAAAGACTGGGGACACTTTTGGCAGCAGACCAGGCTCTGCCAATAAATAGGGATTGACTTGGGGAAGAACTACTCTCCCCAAATCTTCTCATTTGTTTAAAAAAAAAAAAAAAAAGAGACAATCATAGCTTTTTATTGCGTTATCTTGAGGTTTAATTTTGTGATATCTGTAAGAGTACACAAAGTAATCTGTAAGTGACTTAAGTGATTTTAACTATTATTATTCCATTTATCCCTCTCAGAGGAAATTTCTCTGAATTTCCAAACCGTATTAGTCCCCTCTCTCCTTAACTCTTCCTTATGGAAGCCCCTTGTTTTCCCCATTATATACTAATGTGTATGCTTATATAAGGACCTTTTCCCCACCAGATAATTACTTGTCCCAGGGCAGAGGTCATGTCTGTCTTACTCATCACTGTTCTTCTATGCTCATGGCTGAGTTAGAGTGGGTGCCTATGGGATAAATGCCCATTGGCCCCATCACTCTGCAGCCCACCTGGAAGTGAGAGAAGGATCATCATCCAGAGTGAGGCTCCATCATGGCCTCCTCTGACACATGTGCTGCCCATTTACAGCCTCAGTGATAAGAGGGAAGGATGTTTTGACATTTGCACAAGAGACAATAAGGATTTGTCAAGTCCTTCTTGTCTGTCAGAGTAGGTGGTGTGTAGGAATTCAAAAGAAGATGTAATCCATGCTCCTGCCTTGTAGGAAGTCTATGACTGAGATTCTAAGTGCAGGAGGAAGGACACAGTAATGATGCTGGAGGTACTGGGGAAGGCTTCACCAGGACACAAATCTGTTTTAGCTTTATACACTAAGAACAGCACCTATCCTAGGCCAGGCATTACCTAGTGCTTCCCGTACATACCTTGTTTTCATCTTCATAAGCATCATGCAGAAGGCATTACATTTACAGATGAGGAAACATAACTCAAAATGGTTAAGTAATTTGTTCATGGGCACTCAGTTAATGTCTAGCAGAGCCCACAGATGAACCTGGACCTGCCTGATCTTGAATTCTTTGCTCCAACCATTACCAAACATCACTCCTTCCTTGGTTGGGCTGAGACGTAGCTGTGTCATGCCAGGAAGGGGCTCAGAGGAGCAAAGATCAGCCCTCTTGGAAGCCAAAGCTGCTGTTGGGAGTAGGGCAAAGTGATACAGGATGGGTATAGACAGAGTAAGGTGACACAGGATGTGTATAGACATTAGGGTCAATTACTAAAAGCAGTGAGTACCAAAATACCCATATCTAGTTTAAGGAGAAGAAGGAAATTCTGTATTTGGAAGAGTAATGTGGTCATGCAAGACAGTATGAGTTGGCCTAGGGGATAATCTGTGAGACTGGAGACTACCCAGGGAGGATTATAGACTAATCACCTGCAGAAAAGATAATTCTTGTGTCATTTATTTCCTCACAATTCACAGCCTACTACTGTAGATGTAGAAGGTAGTAAGAACTAATTAAATATAATTAAGTTTATAAGGTTATTCCATATTCCCTGACTACTGAGTCATAATTAAAAAGAAGAAAATAATCTCTATTCAGCAAACTGGTCCATATATATTAGCATCTGCCTTTTTACAAAGCACTTTTTGCATATTTTGATATCTGCTCAGCAGTATTACTACGGGAGATAAACTCTCAAAAAGTTCCCTCCTGTTTGGTAATACAGAAAACTCATTAGCATAGCTGATGGGCACTCATGAAAGAAAACGGAACCCTTGAACACATACAAATGTTGACGAGGACCTCAAAAATATGCATGTGACATCCATTTCAGTGCAAATGAAAGCTGTGTTGGTGCCCGCTTCACAGGAAAATGATGATGCACATTACAGTATTTTGAATATAAGTAGTTGGGAGGGAATTTTACACTGAGCATGAAGGGAAAGACAAAATATGCATCCCAGTTTGTTTTCAGGGTCCAGAACGTAAGAATCCAGTCCCAGTGCAAACAAGAGATCCTGGAATGGCTAAAAGTCAGAGAAGAAGAACGCATTTTAAAAGCACATGTTGTTCTTTCTTGGTTTTCGGTATTATATTTCCAATGCTAGTTACTTAAGAGCAATCTGGTGATCTGTTTACAGCTGTTCAATTTCACAAACATGTAATAGACACCCACTCTGCACAAAGCCTGATGTTAAGTATCGTGACAATCCAAAGATGAAGCAAGACATGGAAGCATAAAGAAATAAATGGCACAGAAGTACACCCAAGTGAGGACTCTGACAGAAGACAAATAAAGACATAAATCCAAATATCTAATGATCGAAATGAAATCTAAATTTTGAAATCAAAATGAAATCAAATTTGTCAGACATGTGGAACTTGAGAAATTCCAGTACCTTGCTGAAATCAAGGCATAATTTTATTTCATAGGGCTTTAATAAAAAGCAAAAATCTTTTACTGAAATAAGCAATTAATCTTGAGAATTACAGACGAACACAGTTCATTATTCTTCCCTCATCTACGCTTTGGTGAGTTAAGACTTTTGGCCTTATTCATATACAATCTAGTCTCTCTGAAAGAAGCAGAAGTTACTATGAAATTGGATGCCCCTAGAAATGCTTTTCCCAGGGCAGCACATGACAGGAATAGCAGCCACAGTGTAGAGGGGGCAGTAGCAGAGAGTTGAAGAAAATCTGTAATTCTCACTAATGACTTGGAAGCCCAGTGAAGCTTACCAAACTTCAGGAATTACTGAGAAAACATAAGCTATCACAACATGACTTCTGTACATTTATTCTGATTAGTAAAGTTTGGGTTAAATGATTTATCACCCTATCTCACAGTGTGCATACTGAAAGTAATGAAGTCTTTGCAATATGAACGTTCCGTATGCATGAGGCTATTAAATCTTTGTTGAGAAGCATGTAGAAGCTGCAAGGATGATTACTTTAGTTTTTGGCTGATATCTGGCAGGCCTAACAAATACATGAAATGAAAATTTACCAACCCTGATTCCACCAAATCCTTTGTTCACAGGACACAGAAAGCTTGTCCTACTTTATTCTTTTTGGAATAAGCCTAATGCACATCTACTATCCAGAGATCAAAGAAGCAACCACTTTTAGGCTGGAATAGATTATAGTAGCTGTTTAACAACAACGCAAAAAGGCAGAAGGGTAAGTCCTTTCAGGAAGCACTGAGTAGGTGGATCATCAGTGCCTCTGCGATATGCTGCATACTTCAGCCACATTTGCATCCCTAAAGATTCTTGCAGGAACATGACATCAGCCAGTGAAGCTGTAGGGTGATAGAATACTTTGTAGCGTAGACTCAAAAGTTGAACTGCCTGGGTTCAAATTCTGGCACCACTTCTCATCATCTGTCATCTTGAACAGGCTAATCTGCTAATCTGTTCCTGTCTCCCCATCAGCAAAATTGGGATAAAAATAGATGTAAAAATTAAATAAGGTAGGCCAGGTGAGGTGGTTCACACCTGTAATCCCAGCACTTTGGGAGGGCGAGGCAGGCAGATCACCTGAGGTCAGGAG
Source organism: Mandrillus leucophaeus (assembly GCF_000951045.1). Lineage (NCBI taxonomy): Eukaryota > Metazoa > Chordata > Mammalia > Primates > Cercopithecidae > Mandrillus > Mandrillus leucophaeus. The sequence goes on along the minus strand of NW_012104976.1, from coordinate 1,650,328 downwards.
TTCAAGACCAGCCTGGCCAACATGGTGAAACCCTGAAGTAAACCCTCTACTGAAAACCCTAAACCCTCTACTAAAAATACAAAAATTAGCCTGTCGTGGTGGTGGGCACCTGTAATCCCAGCTACTCGGGAGGCTGAGGCAGGAGAATTGCTTGAACCCTGGAGGCGGATGTTGCAGTGAGCCGAGATTGCGCCACTGCACTCCAGACTGGATGACAAGAGTGAAACTCCAACTCAAAACAACAACAAAAAATTAATTAAGGTAATACACATAAGCAGTTAGGCCTATGCTGTGCCTAAAATGTGAACTCAATAAATGTCAGCTTCCTCTTACTGAGGGAGAGGCAGATTCAAGTATGTTCTAAACACCCGGCTGGAACATCAGTCTTCCAAAGCCCCAAATACACAAAAGGCACGCGGCAGTAGATGTTAAGTACTAGCCATTTTGAAATTGGGACCTGGCTGCACTGCTGTTTTTTAATGTGAACTTTCAGAGGGAATGAAGCTTTGGAACTAATGATGTTTATTTCAACACTAAGCTCTGGTGCAGAAGGACAAACAGAGAACTAGACTTCTGAGCTACATAAGCTTATTCTGTGTATAATAGGTTCCATTCTAAAATTCCACACATTTATTATGCCTCTACCTCCAACTTTATGTCCTTCATCAATCCCCTCCTCCCAGTCACACTATCTCCCTACCACACGCATGCCTTGCGTCGTATGCTTTGGTTTTTGAGACACAGACTTACTCTGTCATCCAGGCTGGAATGCGATGGTGTGTGCGACTCCTGCTCACTGCAACCTCCATGTCCTGGTGAGAGGTGACAACGTGCTAGCAGCCCTTGCTCTCGGGGCCTCCTCGGCCTCAGCGTCCACTCCGGTGGCGCTTGAGGAGCCCTTCAGCCCTCCACTGCACTGTAGGAGCCCCTTTCTGGGCTGCCTGAGGCCAGAGCCGGCTGCCTCTGCTTGTGGGGAGGTATGGAGGGAGAGGCACAGGCGGGAACTGGGCCAGCGCGAGTTCACGGTGGGCGGGCTCGGCTGGGCGGGCCCAGCACTTGGAGAGGCTGGCCGGGTCTGCCGGCCCAGGCAGTGAGGGGCTTAGCATCCGGGCCAGCAGCTGCAGAGGGTGCGCCGGGTCCCCCAGTGCATCGTGCTCAAGTTCTCGCGGGGCCTCAGCTGCCTCCCCGCCCGGCAGGGCTCGGGACCAGTCCGCCATGTCCGAACCCCCCACCCGCCCCTCTACGGTTGGCTCCCAAGCCGCCTGAGCGGCTTGAGCCTCCCCTCCGAGCACCGCCCCCTGCTCCGAGGCGCTGGGTCCCATCAACGGCCCAGAGGCTGAGGAGTGCTGGTGCAGCTCAGAACTGGCAGGCAGCTCCACCTGCAGCCCCAGTGCAGGATCCACTAGGTGAAGCCAGCTAGGCTCCTGAGTCTAGTGGGGACTTGGAGAACCTTTATGTCTAGCTAAGGGATAGTAAAGGCACCAGTCAGCACTCTGTCTAGCTCAGGGTTTGTAAAGACACCAATCAGTACTCTGTATCTAGCTAACCTAGTGGGGACTTCCAGAAGTTTTCTGTCTAGCACTCTATGTCTAGCCAAAGGATTGTGAATACACCAATCAGCACCCTGTATCTAGCTCAAGGTTTGTAAATACACCAATCAATACTCTGTATCTAGTTAAACTAGTGGGGACTTGGAGAACTTTTATGTCTAGCTCAGGCACTATAAAACGGACCAATCAGCTCTCCGTAAAATGGACCAATCAGCTCTCTGTAAAATGGACCAATCAGCAGGATGTGGGTGAGGTCAGATAAGGAAATAAAAGCAGGCTGCCCAAGCCAATTAGTGGCAACCCGCTTGGGTTCCCTTCGACACTGTGGAAGCTTTGTTCTTTTGCTCTTTGCAATAAATCTTGCTGCTGCTCGCTCTTTGAGTGTATACTGCCTTTATGAGCTGTAACACTCACCGTGAAGGTCTGCAGCTTCACTCCTGAAGCCAGCGAGACCACAAACCCACCAGGAAAAACTAACAACTCCAGACCTGCCGTCTTTAAGAGCTGTAACACCTCCAAAGTCTGCAGCTTCACTCCTGTCAGCAAGACCACGAACCCACCAGAAGGAAGAAGCTCCAGACACATCTGAACGTCTGAAGGAACAAACTCCAGCCACACCATCTTTAAGAACTGTAACACTCACCGCCAGCGTCCACGGCTTCATTCTTGAAGTCAGCGAGACCAAGAACCCACCAATTCCAGACACAGTGGGTTCAAGCGATTCTCCTGCCTCAGCCTCCCTAGTAGCTGGGATTACAGGCACCTGCCACCACACTCAGCTAATTTTTGTATTTTTAGTATAGACACGGTTTCACCATGTTGGCCAGGCTGGTCTCAAACTCCTGACCTCAGGTGATCCACTCGCCTTGGCCTCGCAAAGTGCTGGGATTACAGGGGTGAGTCACTGCACCTGGCATCCTATGCTTTTTTATTTTATGATGCCTGTGTGGAATGTTTTTTGCCTGTTTTTACTCTCATCTCCACTCTTGCCCCCACCTTCACTTCCTCCTCCCATAGCAGCTAGATGGCCTTTTAAAAAATAGTTGGTTCATATCACTCCCCACTTAAAAAAACCTTCTTCTGGCTTCTTGTCGCACTTATAATAAAATCTAAACTCCCATATGCTCCATCCCCTCCTCCATCTCTGATGACATCTCTCCCCTGACTCCTGTCTCAGAGGTCTTTGCTCTGGTCCCTAAGTTTGCTCCAGCCTCAAGACCTTTGCATTTCTGTTCCTTTTACTGGATGGGCGGGCTCGGTCCAGTAAACAGAGATCGGTCCAGTAAACAGAGGGACCTCTGTTCTTCCCAGAGCTAGATCCTTCTCACCATTCAATTTCAGCTGAAATCTTACCTTTCATCTTTAGAGAAGGTGCCTTCCCCAACCATCTTCTCTAAAGTAGCCACCGATGCCGTCACTCAACTAGTCTCTCATTCTTTTTCCTACTTTTCTGTCTTACTTTTTTTTCCAGGAGTTTTCACTCTGAAATGTTATTATTTCTTTTTAAAATTTTCTTGTCTATGATCTTTCTACCCTTACTACAATACATGTTCCATCAAAGCACAAACCTTGATTGGCTTATTTATTGTATCTTCTGCACTTACAACATATCCTGGCAAATAGTAGACACTCAATTAACAAACAAACGAACGAATAAATGAGTTAACGTACAACTCTAAGCATTTCTTTGAGTTCTAGTGTAAGTTGCTCTTATTCTACGAAGCCATCTCTAATGACTTTACTTAATCTAAATTCCTATTGCACTTACTATCAGGACTAATCACTTCATTATAAACATACTTGTCCTTTTTCGTTTGTAGGAACATAAGTCTTCTCTCCCCAACTGGTTTTTAACTTTCTTGAGGGCATCAACCATCTCAAATGTAGCTGTAAATCAGGAGTAATCAGAAGTTTATGCACTTAACTCAGAGGAAAGGCTGACTGGGCCTCACTAGGGGTCTCTATACACTTTTTAAGGCATAATTTTAGCAACTATAATTTTATAACTTCTCCACTCACAAAAGTGGATTTCATGGGAGTGCTATAAGCAGGTTCTGACTACAATAAGTGATAACTAAGAATAAGAGATAAAGAGGACAGCTATACAAAGAAAAAAACAGGTACAAGAAATCAAAAGGCACAGATCATAGAGGGGATGCAAAGACAGCATGTATAGACATATAGAGAGCATTTATGGTGACAGCCAACAACCTATCTCCCTCAACTGTGCCTAAAGTGTCACGAAAGACACTTCATTACAGCACTGCGTGATCATAGATCTTTTGTACGATCACCTGCAGTCATCACTAAACCTTTCAATTTAATTGTGATCAGTTTTAAAAGGCACAGGGAGTATTATATAGCTTGGAAAAACCTGTAATCAAAAGAAGTACTTTGAAGTCTAAGCTCCTAAAACATGTACATTTTGGTTGTCTAGACAACTCCCTTATGTATCTCCTCCCTGGTGAGGTCAAGTAAATAAGGTTTTCTGGTTGTGTACTTAAGATATAATTTTTACTGATGAAACTGTTTTCTTAGGAAATCAGTCTAGAATGTGAACTTTAATCTCTGCAATCATTAATTCATGTTACTAGGGGACAACAGTTTGATCGGATATTTGGCTGGGATCATGATGGGGGCTGGTGCTTAGAATGTCTGATCTTCCCACTCATCTTTCTTCCTAGGATGTTGAGACAATTTCTGATATGGTTTGGCTGTGTCTCTGCCGAAATATCATCTTGAACTGTAGTTCCCATAATCCTTACATGTTGTGAGAGGAACCCAGTGGGAGGCCATTGAATCATGGGGGCAGTTACCTCCCTGTTGTTCTCATGATAGTTCTCCCAAGATCTGATGGTTTTATAAGGGGCTCCCCAACTACCCACTTCTCTCTGCACTTCTCCTTGCTGCCACCATGTGAGGAAGGACGTGTTTGCTTCCTTCCACAGAACATGATTGTAAGTTTCCTGAGGCCTCCCGAGCCATGCAGAACAGTGAGTCAATTAAACCTCTTTCTTCATAAATTACTCGGTCTCGGGTATGTCTTTATTAGCAGCATGAAATGGACTAATACAATTCCCTTGAGCAAGAAATGTACTCCCCTGAATATTAAACTCAATAGAGAGGTTGAGAAATAGCAGAGAGCTGTTCTTATCCCCAGATCTGATGCAGTCCAGAGAGGCTGTATTCTCAGAAGCTTCTTCTATGACCAGCAGAGCAGGATAGCATGCAGGAAAGGGCACAAGCTGGGAGTCAAAACAATTATGAGAGGAGCTGACATTTATTATTTATTTTTGTGTTAGGACCTGTGCTGAGTACTTTTGGCCACTACCTCACTTAATCTTAAGAACAATTATAGTAGGTCTTCATCATTATCATTGTCATCATCACATAGGAGAAACTGAGGGACAGAAAGCTTCTACCTGATCAAGGATATCCAGTCAGTAAATAAAAGAGGCAGGCCTCAACTACAGACTAACTCCAAAGTCCAACTTGCCAATTACACTGCATATAATCCTCTAAAGCCTCTAAAGATCAGGCTTCCATTGTTCCTGCCACTTTCTAGCTGAATATCTGGCAAGTCAAATGACCTTTCTGAGCCTTGGTATTCACATTTATAAAATGAGGATAAATGTATCCATATTCTCTCACTCATAAAATTCTGTGAGGCTCAAATGATACCTTCAAAACTCTGTAGAGGCTGGGCATGAGGGCTCATACCTGTAATCCAAACACTTTGAGAGGCCAAGGTGGGAGGATGACTTGAGGCCAGGAATTTGGGACCAGCCTGGGCAACATAGTGAGACCTCATCTCAAAAAATTTGTTAATTAGCTGGGTGTGGTGGCATGCACCTATAGTTCTAGCTAATTGGGAGACTGAGGTGGGAAAATTGCTTAAGCCCAGGATACAAGGCTAAAGTGAGCTGAGATTGTGCCACTGTACTCCAGCCTGGGTGACAGAGTGAGACTTCATCTCGAAAAAAAAAATATATGTGTGTGTGTGTGTGTGTGTGTGTGTGTGTGTGTGTGTGTGTATGCAAATAAATTTTTAAAATCCTGTGGAAACTTTTATGCTTTTATGTGATATACAAAGGTAAGTACTATGTGACTGATTATGCACATGACTTCTGGGTGAACATCCACCTGGTACAGACACAATCATGTTCTTCTTACACATAAGAAAACCATTTTTAAAAAGAAAAAGCCAGCAACATTGTATACCACAAGTTCATGTTTGATCATTCCCCAACCCCCGTCAGAATATTCAATATGGATTTCAAAATTATTCTCCATCCATGAGTTTAAAGAAAAAGATATCCGGCAGAGACTGTTCTCTTAAGAAACTTAAAATGAAACACAGATCTTTTAAATGAATGAGAACTTTTGTATTCCCATGGATTACTGATGCATTTTTCTACTCTGCTATTTCAAAATTTTCCCAAAGGCTTTTCAAATTTTGATTCATATCGGTCTGGATGTTGAACTTCGTTATAAACTCGAGGCTAGTCATGCATCCCTAGGTCATTTTGTTGTGTATACTGTTATCAGTAATATGCAATAGAAGCCAGTTCCAGAGAAAAATCTACATTTTTCAGAATGTACTTGTGGTCAACATTTTCTGCACTCTCCCAGGGAGGCAAGGAATATGGCAAACCTCTTACTCCTGCTCTCCACACAAGCAGCCAAAGAAGAGTTGCCTGAGAAATGGTCCGAAGGCTCCAAGAGCTAAGAGCTCCCCAGCCATGAAGGGGCCTCCATAATGCACATGGTAGAGCATGGCTGGAGCCACAGAGCAGGAAGTTTACAGTGTGACTTTGTCCGTTCATCAGTTCTGTGAATCTGGGCAAAAGATCTAAACTCTGATTTTCCATTTCCTCAGCTATGAATCAAGAATAATGATGTCGTATGGGTTTGCTATGAGAATTAGAAAATGTCTGTCACTTGTAAGGTACACAAAAAATATTGGCCAAAAAAAAGGTAGGAGTATTCATTTACTTTGAAAAGATGTGACAGATAATTATGTAAAGGATACCAGTTAAGCTACAGCTAATACAGTCATAAGAAAATTCCCCTAGAGTTGTTTCTAACCAGAATATGACCTATAAATGACTCTGTTATTTGTGACATCAGACACGTTTTCAACAATTGGGTAATTCATTAAAACAGTGTGCAAGCCATTAGTACATGCAGGAGAATACAATGAGACAGGGATATGGAGAAAGGATATTGAGGGTGGGGTCTGTAGAGATGATGAAAGGGATGAAATAAGAGGCACAGAGAAGAAGAGTTAAACTGGAAAGGAAAGAGGACAAAATCCACAGGAATGCTGGTCATTCAAGCAGAAAAGAAATTCACAAACTCTTAGTAACACTGAGTGGACCCACTATGAGAGAGCTACACAGTAACTGCATTTAAGCTCACCAGAATTCCATTGGCCTTACTGAGAGAAGCAGGAAATCAGCACTCGGTGGTACTATGATAGACGGTGTCTGCCAGAATTGAAGCCTGACGGAGATTATTTAGTCAAAACTTTTTTATAAACACAGCCAGTATGAAGGAGGTTTGTTGTTCTTATAATTGGACACCAACGAGCTGCTATCTGCTTCAACAGAATGGAGGAAAATGCTCATTCTCACTGTACCCATGGTTTACTCCCTTGCACTGTCTGTGCATGAGACGGTCAACAGAGAGACAGTTCTCTCTGTCATCAAAGCGAGAATGGTGGTGGCCTGGAGCACTGTATCTGCAGGCCACTTGATCTGGAAGAGACCTTCACCAGAGCACAGCACCCATAACCTCCATCAGCCCCAGGAGTGTCCTTGAATGTGCCAGCAATCAGAACATAAAACTGTGTTGACTCTACAAATGTGGCTTCAAGACAGATCCCTGGAGTCCCTTCTAATCAGACTGCTTCTCTGAACTCATTCTATATAGAAATTCTGGAGCTGATGTCAGAATTCTTCAGAAAGTGGCACTGGGTAGTCAGAGTTTACAAGTAACACAATGGCGAAGGCCTCAAAAATGGGGTGCCTACCCAACACAAGTAGGCTCGCCCCAAGAATTCTTAAAAGGAGAATATATGCAAACATTAGTGTGTTTCTTATCAACAAAGTGGTTGCCCTGAGTTATTTATTGATAAGGATGACCTGGGAAACATCATTTTCATAAACTTCCTTGCTCCAACCAGCTCTACGTCACTCCAATTCCCTCCAAACTTGTAGGAGCCATACTCATAAACATTGCCCAGTGTACTCTCTTGTTCCAGGTTAGTCAAGAAAAGGTGTCAATTATACCTTTCTGTCCCAGGAACCCAGATCCCAAGCACGAGAGCATGACAGAAAGTTGGGAGAGCTAGTCTCAGGCACCTGACCAACACCGTTACTGCAAAACATGAATGGCACTGGAGAACATGCCTATCGGGTGTCAGTTGTGATGGTGAAACTCCATATAAATGAGGTCATATTTATTTATTCTGTCTAATGCCTGATATACTACCAATGAATACTTAAAATATTTCCTAATGAGAAAGCATGTCCTGTACCTTGGAATAAGATGTGGGAATAAGCTTGCCTTTATAAAGGACTTAATTATTACTTCATTATGTGAGCTACAAAGGTCTTGTTCTTTTCTTTCTTAGTTCATAGATCAATCAAAGAAAGACCAAATTCAACAACTGGGGAAATCCTGGGCCAGGAAGTACTACCATAATGTTCTGGAAGAAAAGCAATTTGTGTTGTGGACAGAATACATTTCTCTCCCATTATAACCACAGCCTGTTAAAAGCCTGTCAGGAAATAAATAAAACACTTTTTTGTTCCGTTGCCCACATCCCTGTGCTCAATTCAACAGATTCCAGCCTTCTCAGAAATGCAATCTAAGGTGAAGCCAAGAGGACAACAGGCTGGGGAGGGGAGGACTCTCTGAGAAGCCTTGATGGGGATATGGGCTCCTCCATACTTGCTTCACAAGAGACTCTGCCTCCATCATCCTCTCCTGAACTCTTGTGGTATTGAAGTCAGATTCAGCTGAGAGGCTCACATCAATCTGAAATCCCATCATCCCTGCCAAACAGAAGCTTTCATCTTACAAAGGAAAAGGAGGCAGTGAAAAATAAGGCATGCACATGGTTTGTGTGGAGTACACATGGGCATCATGATATTCTTATTCCTAGCTCCAAAGGATACACACACACACACACACACACACTCATGAGTCTATATGTATTCATATATATGAATAAGCAGCTTAATAGGTACAATTTTTCTAATACTGTATTTTAAGCTAACCATACTATACATTTTTTTTTTCCTCTAAGCAATCTACCTCATTCCCATTTAGATGTACTACTAAAATAGAAAGCATTCTGAAGCATATTGTGGATTTTGGCAGCAAATATCAAGGGTAGAAAATGGGGGGTGGTGCTGGATTTTATAGTGGTACTACTGCAAAACGTGTAGGCAGTCTTTTGACTAAAGGACTCTGAGTTATGAACAATTGATAAATACCAACAGACCCTAAGTGTTATGAGTTCAGAGACTGAGTTGTGCTTTTCACCACTGTATCCCCTGTATCCAGCACAGTGCTTGACACATACTAGGTATTGAAAAGATGTGTTCAATAAAAGTCTAGCAGGCTGATTGAATAAATAAATGAATGACTAAGGTCATACAGGAATGAATACACTGGAATGAAAAATGGCCTTTGTTTCATGGTTCAGAAGACCTGAGGAACAAAGGAGCCTACATCAAATTCTTCTCTTTGTTTGTTTTAGTTTTGAGATGTAGCCTCGCTCTGTCACTCAGGCTGGAATGCAGTGGTGCAATCTTGGCTCACTGCAACCTCCACCTCCTGGGTTCAAGCGATTCTTCTGCCTTAGCCTCCTGAGTAGCTGGGATTACAGGAGCCCACCACCATGCCCAGATAATTTTTGTAATTTTAGTAGAGACAGGGTTTCTCCATGTTGCCCAGGCTGCTCTCGAACTCCTGACCTTGTGTGATCTGCTGGCCTCAGCCTCCCAAAGGGCTGGGATTATAGACATGCGCCACTGGCCAGCCATCAAATTCTTCTCTTCTGCAGCAGTGTAAGTTACAGGATGGATATCCCAAGGTCTTGCACTCTCACCTGCAGCCCCTTAAATCCTGGCTCTGGTTCTGATGCCACACCTCCCACCATGATACATGTCCCTATTTACAGATGGGAAAAAGGAGGGTCAGGGAGAAGGAGTCCTTGCTTCTCATGTTTTGTTGCGAGCATGTGTGCAATGTAGAGTAGAAATCCTGTGTTTCTGGCACCACAAACTAGAAGTAGGAACATATGTGACTGAAATAATGCTTTATAACAAAAATTTGCCATACCTCATTATCATTTTTTGTTTCAATAGACGTTCCTGACCTAGCCAGGGAATGGAATCATATGTTATATTGGCATGCATTCCAATGAGAGATTAGCAAATACATTTTAAATAGGATCTGCTCATAATTGTGGGACTCCTTTCATGGGAAGCCTTGTGAAATACAGTACTACATTTTGCAACAAGGTCAGTGCTGCAGACTGTTAGATTTCTGTTAGTTACCCTTCTAGAAGGTAGAAGACATAGGGTGTACTTGATTGTTACTTGATGCCATGGATAATTGTTGACCAGCCAACTGACTATGAAGAAAATACTCTCAGAGCCCAGTACAACTTAGCTCAGGATCTTTCAATCAGTAAGTCCTCTATAAATGGGATTAGATCACTTCACATTCATTAGGATGGCTAATATTAAAATAAAAAAAGAAAATGACATATAACAACTGTTATGTGCCCTGCAGACAGGAATGTAAAATGGTTCAGCTGCTATAGAAAAAAGTATGGTAATTCCTCAATAAAATTACCGTATGACCCAGAAACTCCACTCTGGGTATATGTCCAGAAGAATTAGAAGCAGAGACTCAAAGAGATTTCACCCATGTTCACAGCAGCATTATTCACAATAATCAAAATGTAGAAGCAACCCAAGTGTCTATGGACAGATGAATGGATAGAAAAATGTGGTATACACACACGATGGAATACTAGTCAATCTTGAAAAGGAAGGAAACTCCGACACATACAACATGGATAAACCTTGAGGACATTATGCTAACAGAAATAAGCTAGTTACAAAAAAGACAAATGCTGTATGAGTCCACTAACATGGGGTACTTAGGGCAGTCAAATTCAAATTCATAGAAAAAGAAAGTCATCAGGGGCCTGGGGGAGGGAAGAATAGGGTGTTAACGAGTATAGGGTTTCAGTTTTGCAAAACGAAAACAGTTCTAAAGATTGTACAACAATGTGAATATACATAATACTACTGAATTGTATACTTAAAATGTTTAAAATGGTAAATTTTATGTTATGGATTTTACCACAATTGAAAAAATAAAGTCCATAGAAACAAAATATGCACCATACCTTTAAATACCTAAAGAAATAGAATTCCTTAATATCATCAAATATCCATTAATGTTCAAATGTTCAGTCATCTTATAAATGTAATAAATGTTCTAAAATATAGTTTGTTTCAGTCAGTATCAAAAAGTGATTTATACTCTTAAAAAGACAATTAGCGCCAGGTGTGGTAACTCACGCCTGTAATCCCAGCACTTTGGGAGGGCAAGCTGGGCGGATCATGAGGTCAGGAGTTTGAGACCAGCCTGACCTACATGGTGAAATACCATCTCTATTAAAAATACAAATATTAGCCAGCGTGGTGGCACGCACTTGCAATCCCAGCTACTCAGGAGGCTGAGGCAGGAGAATTGCTTGAACCTGGGAGGTGGAGGTTGCAATAAGCCAAGATTGTGCCATGGCACTCCAGCCTGGGTGACAGAGCAAGACTCCATCTCAAAGAAAAAAAAAGAAAAGAAAAAAAGACAATTAGGAGATTTCCTGATACATTGTTGGGCAACATCATTGTTTACAAAAGAGTTAGTGATTAGGTAAGTTTAAAACTGTGACATGTTTGCAAGCCTAATGAGAGTGTGTCTTTTTTGTCATTCCCCTAATATTATCCCTTATTTTTGAGAACAGTTTTAGGTTTACAGAAAAATTGAGCATAAATTACAGAGTTCCTATACCCTTCATCCACCACTTCCACCTCCCTGTTTCTTGTTTTAGTAACATGTGTCACAATCGTGAACCAATATTGATATATTATTTTTAACTAAAGTCCATGGTTTACATTAGAGTCCATTCTTTGTGTTATACAGTGTTTTGGGTTTTGACAAATGTACAAAGTCATGTATCCACTATGTGTCTTATTTATTCTACATCCCTCAAACCCAAGAATGAATACTGAATAAATGACTTGGTAGTCCGCCCTTTCAATTTAACTACTGTTGAAACAAGACAGATCCAAAGAAATAAAGATAGAAAATGTTCATTTTCCTTTGCAACAATTCATATGTCAAAAGTTAGAGTCTTGCTATTCTGCCTGCAGCTAAAATGATAAAATTCTATGCCTTTTTTGGAGTAAAAATATTTTAAGCTTCTGTCATGAGCTTTGTAAAATAGCTGGGATGCTTATAGTTCAGTAAAAATTGACTTAGTATTCCTCCTAGTCTCTGCAATAGTGAAACTGCATTAGACATGAAAACATTTTCTGAAAGATAACATTACAGGTAAAATAAGGAGATTAAGAGTTAAGTAATTAACAAACTAAGCGTCCTATTTGCTATGGTTCTGCTGTTAGTGATGTGGTTGTTTATGTTAAACTAATGTACTCTTTGGATTAACAGAAATACATAAATACATCCCACAGTGTTCCTAAATACTTCCAAAATCATCTCTCCCTCAGTGTTCTTTTCTCACAGTGCTACATGTAAGTGAGGACTATGCCGAGGAAACCAATCCAATGCAGAAAGCTCATTTGTGGCAGATGCAGGGAGCTATTAAGAACCATCAGCTATCCTGGTCTTACTTCAGAGAAGAGGGATATTAAACTTCAGTCTAAGAGGATGTGAGGTCACCACAGCCACATTTGCAAAGCTAGAGGGCCATCTTAAGTACTTTAAATGGGTTTTATTGCTTTGTTCCTAAGGCAGGTAACTTTATATTTGGCTTGGAAATAGAATTATTTCAAAGAGTCCTGCCTTTGAGCTAGCATTTTGGAGACCCCATCATAAACCCTCCAGGCCATTAGTTTGCCCTATTTTTTATTTGACTGAGGACACACACAGAGGTCAGACTGATCAGGCTTGTGTTTGAATTGTCTGTCCAGTAGTGAAAATGGGTCTGTGTTGACTCATCCATTTCTAATCAATTTTCTCTTGTAATCGACTTAGTACAGTTTAGGCTTTGTGTTAAAATCTCAGTTCATCTGACCACAAATACTGAGATAGAGAGTTGTTTACAAAACTGAGGAAAAGTAAAGAACGTAGGCAAAAATAATAAATGCCTGCTACACACATCTCCTTCTTTTCTGTTCCTCAGCATCAGCAAACTATGCCCAGCATATAATGAATAGGCAATAAACCCCTGCTTACTGAAACACTTGTACCTGACCCAACTAGATTACAAAGTAGAGGATTTTTCTTTGAATCAATAAACATTAGCTTTCAAGTACTTGTTTCTTTAGCCTCTTATATTTGGTCAGCTAGTTTTAGGGTTTGACAAAGGTAGTGATAATTAACTAAAATCTGAGTTTGCTTTTTTTATGAGAAACTATATTTTAGAGAGCCTGACCTCTTCCTTTCACATAATTTCTCAGATGCTTTTTGGTCCACCCACAATTTTGCTTCTACCTACTCATGTTGTTTATTTTCACTTACCCCCCTCCACCCTCTCCAAACACAGCTGGGTGCTCGCTTCCTAAACTTCTCCATCTCTGTAGCTCAGCCCTTCTTTCTGTCAGACACAGACTTCCTGCAATTGTTAAGTCCAACTAAGTTTGAAAGGCCAAGTTCAAATCTTCCTTCTCTCAAGTAGCCTTTGCCAGACTTACTCATTTTGAATTAATCTGTACCTCCCCTATATTCCTACAGTATACTGCTTATACCATTATTATACCACTTATAAGTAACTTCCCTGGACTAGAAAAATTCTCTGTGTCAGCCTTTACCTACTGAGTACTTGAATCATACATAGAACTTGAATCCTAGCAGCTTCGTGGAGAATACTTATTAGAATGACATTCAATGACACCCAAAAGAATACAGTGAGGAAAAAGGTGAAGTTCTATAAGGAGAGAAATTTGTTCCAACTTAAAAATCCACTGAAATTTAATTTAGTCCGTTTGGGCTACAGATGAGCATCTGGACATCCATTTACATTGGTTTGAGTAGCAGCCTAGTGTTCTGTGTACTTGCTGTGGGTACAAGATTGATTTCCTGTATTTAAGCATCCCTTTATGACAAACGGTGCTTGATAATAGAAGTAGACAGCAGCCTCACAATACGAATAGCCTCAATTAGGCTTCAGTTATATGTGTCATATATCTGTTATTGAGATCTGAAGGGAAAGAATGCTATTTATGTTGTGTGTGGGGGCGGGGCGGGGAGAGTGAGAGAGAAACACCATCAAAACTCAATCAAGAAAAAAGCTTAGTTGAGTAAAGCAAATATGATATATCCATTTTGCTGAGCAAGTGAACAAATTCAGGCTTAAGTAAGCAGCATGATTAAATTAGGAGGAAAAACTTGTGCTTAGTGTGTATTTACATACAGTCAGGACTTGGTATTTGTAAACTGAAATTTGCTGTATTTCTTCATACTTGAAGCAACTCATTCAACACATATATATGGAGTGGCTTTAAGTGCTAGTCATGTGCCCTGTGACAAAGTTTTCAGTAGTAAAGGAGAAGGGTCATAGCACATGAATCCGTGGTGACAGCTGCCACTTGCTCACCCATATCTGTTTTCCTCTTTCACGATAATGGGAAATCATGGTCATCCCACTGGAAACCACACACATTTTCCAGCCTTTTTTACAAATGGGTATGGCCACTTCAGGCCAAAGGAATGTGACTTCCAGGTCACTTCCAATGTAAAAGTCAAGCCATATGCCCTGGAGTTCCTTCTTTTCCTTTTTTAGTAGCTGGAACATGGACATGCCTATAACCCAGCATCAACTATGGAGATAAAGATAATACCCAAAGAGATAGTGGGGCTCACCATAAAGAAATCATGGTCTTTGATTAATTGTTCAGAATAGTGCCACCCAATCAACTTGTACTCTCACCTCAGACATGTCACATTAATGAGAAATAAACTGTCTGTCTTCATTATGCCACTGCATTTTGGGAGTATCTTTGTTACGACAGCTTAATTTTTACCCTAATTAATATAATTCCTCATTAATTCCCTAAGAGAAATCTTCCCCCAAACTGTTGGAGGGAGGCTTGGCTGCAATTCACCTTCCTATCTAGATTCAGAATGTGGACAGTCTATGGATAAGCATATTTTGTGGGAAATGTGTCACATACTATTTGCTTTTCTGTGGATCTTTGGCTGCCTTCTCTCCACCCAAACCCATCTGGCTGATGTCTAACAGAAGAATGGTTGATTCTGTTCTCATCCCATCTGATGAATGGTCTGCACCAAGTCTCTTACTCTTTTCATCTAAGACAGAATAAATACCCATTTTCCTCTGTGGAGTGTTTTGTTAATTAATGTCAGTAGGGCAGAGAGTGTTCCAAAGTAGAACTATTATTGTAAGCCTCCTTCACTTCAACTGCATAAGCAATGTTGGAACTAATCACTCAAGAAGTAAAATCAGTAGGAAGTTGCCAAGAGGGTCAGACTGTAATTAATCAATGAGGTCACTGCCAATAACAATAGTACATTCTGTTACATGTGTAACTGGATTTAGTGGATGTACCACACTCATGAGTTACTGAAAAAAAATTCATCTCTGCCCTGGAACAGCATCTTATTGCAAAAAGCAAACAAAAAATTGTTATGCCAAAATGACATCAAAAAGGACCAGCAATGGAAGCTATCATTAGGAACACTGTTGTACTTAAAAAAAAAAAAAAAAAAAAATTCCAAGGTAAATAGTAGAAATGAGACACCACTGTTGAAAATATGCATGCTCTCCAAGTCTATAGCATAAACTTATTGGGAAAGGTCAGAACTTGGAGATCCTTAGACCTATACAGTCAACCTTTTGAGGATGAAGCAAGGTGGGAGGCAGACTATCTAAGGACGTGAAAGTCTTTAGAAGACTCAGAGAAGACTTTGAGTAAAATGGAGGGTTATTATCACTGCTGGCCAACCTTGTTTCTATTCCACTATTAAGGAGCAATGAACAAATTTGTCCTTTGTTGAGATTTGGCTTTAGATAGGTCAGGAAAAGGCTTAAAATGGGGAAAAAGTGAAATTTTGCCTCCAATTTTTGTCCTGTCCCTCAAAAACACAAAGAATTGGCAGGAAGGACCAAGTGTTTCTTAAAGGAAGGAGGAACACGTTCCGTATTAGCCCTTTAGCACATGATTCAGGGGCCAGAGCTTACAATTCTATATACTCTGAAGTCTCCCTGAGGATGAGAAGTTCTATGTTCTCAAGTCCTCATGGTACAGCCTAAATTCAATAAATTCATCATTCTAAAAACACAATGAAATACTCAAACTCAAGATTTTATTTTGTTAAGCTAAATATGCTACATTACAGCCTTTTTCATGTTAAAAATAAAAAGTTAAAATGGATGGGGACATGTTAGTCTAGTACAACTATAAATAATTCGGTGACATTTATCAAAAGCCTAAAAAATGTGCAATCCTTTGACCTGCAAGTCTACTTCTAGAAATTTATTCTAAGGGGAAAGTAAAGGCAGATTCGTTTACAAGAATATTGATCATAGCACCTTTTAAATAATGGTAAAAAATGGAAAACAGTTCAACAGTGGACATTTGAGGCAACAGAATAAGTAGTGCATGGGATCTACTGTAATGAAATTTCACCAATAACCAGGTTAATATGATTAAATACCTCTCTTTCTATAGATCAAGGTTTCTGTGTAAGAATACTAAATAGAATTTACTGAATCCATCTGAATTTAGGAGGACTGTAAAAGTATACACAATTTAACATAAAATTAAAAATCCTTAGGAAATGTAATGGTATTTGGCCTTCTCTAAAAGAAAGTTGGTGAGGAGAAGAAAATTCAGCTATAAGAAGATTCCTATAGCTACTATCTATGTAAACATACACTAATAAGAAATCTATTATGTGGCTTTGCATATCTCATTTCTGCCACGCTTCTCACATTTGAAATTACTACAAGGCAAGAAAAGCACCTTTCCCTTAATTACCTGGACTCTATGTTCTAAAAACCTCTCCAGTTAGTATTATTCAGAAACATTATTTAACAAAAGCGATTCAGAGAAATAGGTTGCTGAAATACAGCCCATTTCTTAAAAGCATGGTATTTCAATGCATGAAACTATGTTCCCCCAAAAAAGAGTAGAAAAACATTACCATTATTCAGACTCATTATTTGCAATTAACAGAGACACATTTTAATCATGATTAGTAGAGTTTAGTAATCCTTGGTTCTGGGTATTTGGCTGAATTCCAAAAATTTAAATTTATTGACAAAAAGAACTAGAGGGTAACAAGGTAACTATTATCTTGACCATGATTATTATTTGCTTCTTCTAGTTTTTATTTGAAGATATTTTCAAATCACAGAAAAATGGCAAGAAGAGTACAAAGAACGCTCATATATCCTTCACTCAGAGACGTCTTTCAAAATTTGACCAGTGGTTCTTTATAGTAAAAGAACCCAACCTGAGATATCTGTGGTACTGAGTGATCGCAAGGCTTTAGTTTTCTTCAATCAGAACAGTCTTCAGTCTTCTTTGACTTTCATGGACTTAGTATTTTTTAAGACTGGAGGCTGTGCTACAGGTATACTCATTGCTACTGAGGTGCTACTCCTCCCAGGACTTCTCATTGGGCAGACGCTATGAAATGTCTTTTATATAAACACACACAGACATGCACACACCATTGTATCCATTATATATTTATTTCTATGGCTGAATATATACTTTGAGAATATACCAATCCCTCTAATTCTAACCCAGTATCACAAGAGTCAATCAAGCCTTTACCTTTTCTATCTGAAACATCCTTCTCCTCTCATGGGGAAAAACATTCCCACTATTCAGTATATCATCAGTCATCTCCCGACATGACCAGTCCTTGCTCCTCCCTGTAGCTTCCTTCTTCCAGCTCAGACCTAACCCTACCCAGC
>NW_012104976.1:1604913-1632389 GCF_000951045.1 Mandrillus leucophaeus | reverse complement strand
TTGGTAGTAATAAGTACCATGTATTTAATGGGGGAAAGAAAACAGGAAAGAAAACAAAGGAGATAGAGGAGAAAGAGGAAAAGAACTGGGAAAAGGAGAAAAGAAATAGCAGAGAATAATGGCTAAGAGCATGGACCCTGGAATCAGACTTAGAGTATGGAACCTGGAATCAGACTTTCTGAGTTTGAGTCTTGAAACTGTTATTAGCCAATTGACTTAACCTCTCTGTGCTCCTGTTTCTCCAACTTAAAGTAACAAACATGTATCCATCTTAGGAGACTGCTATGGGGATTAACATGTTCATCCATGTAAAGCATTTGGAGCTGCAACGGTGCCTTGTAGGAATAATTGAATGTTAACTTTCATAACTTATCTATGGAAGTTTATAATTTCTCTTTTTAAGCTAGTAGTACAAGAGATGTCTCTGATGAGACAACTATTTTAAGACACTAGTGAACTTAGACAAACTTTTTGGCTTTTTAGGAAGATTTTCATGTCTACCAATCCAGGCGAACACACACTAGTGGGAAATCTGTTGTGTGGCTTTGTGCATTTCATCTTTTTACCTTAAGATGTCCTGGCAAGAATGTTGATAATACAAAGTACAGACAGTGTAAAATTAAATTTATAGTCACCAATATTTGAAAGATTGACGATGAAACTTATTATCATATCCAGCCCTAACTCCTTCTTGTTCCCAACCCTTCATGTCTATACAACATTCACATCATACAACAGAATCTGGGACATCTTGGTTATCAAGAATTTGCAAATATTAATCAATTTTTCAATAACTTCATTGTCTTTGACTGCTTTAATCATTTCTATCTTTTCTCTTCCCACAGGATGTTAGGGATATCATTTTAAATTACAAATCTCTAGCTCAAATAATCTAAGTAAATTCCACAGGCTATTCAAAACACAGCTCAAGGCAAAGTACTATCCTCCAGCTGAGATAATGACTTAATTTTCTACCAATCAGTCTTTTTAATTTTTTCTTTCTTTTTTTCAATCTCTGAAGATGTTCTTCAGCATGTTTAGAAAATGAAGTGGCCCCTAAGAAATATTCTAATTTATAAATAGTTACCACACAGACCTCAGTGAAGATCACAAACTATCAAAGGACTAAAATATATGCATTTCCCACTCCTTTTCTACCATCTCCATCATCTTATCAGTAGCCTGTTGAAGACCTCTGAAACACTAACTCAACATATGCTCTCACTTTTGGTTGTATGAATGAGTTAAGGGGCATTTGGGCAATAAGATGAAAAGGGGGAAAAAAAGCTACCAAATATGTTTCTTTAACCTTTCAGGAGCAGACTTAGCTAAAATGCCAGCCCAAAAAAAAAAAAAAAAAGCTTTCTGTACCATGAAAACCACTTCAGTAAATTCTATGAATTACAGGTAAATCATTTTTTTTTAAAGAAATGATTAAAAATACAAACAATGGATCTTTGCAAAATTCAAGAAGCACCATTGCAGGCACCAAAGCAAAGTCGCTGTGCCCTGGGGAGTTGATGAAGCTATGTACGAACAGCTGATGGGATGAATGGCACACCTGATCTCAAACACATATAATAGGTACAATAGTAATAGTTGTCATTTATGGAGATTCAAAAAGAGCCAAGACATGTTACTTCCCTTAATCTTCTCAAAAACAAGAAAGGTAGCAGTATTCAACATAACCTTTTAGACAAGGAAAAGAAGAGTTGAGATTATGAAACTTGCCTGAGGTCACCTGGAAATAATTCAAACTCTGTTCTATCTAAGAACAATATTTGCATTGCCACAGAATCTGCACTTCTCTTCGTTTAGTACCAAAAGAAATTTAAGATGTCTAACCTAGATGCCCCAATCCAAATACTTCATCTGCTTCTTCTCTGGTTTTAATACACTATGTGAAATCATATTCTGCAGGTGAGTAGAGTCAGGTACCCTCATCTCTAAAATCTTTACCAATTAAAATGAAAGAACGATGCATCTGTTGTCTGGGAGGAAATCAAATTTTAAATAAACAGAACATCAGCTCCCCCAATATCAACTACAGTGACAATGGGGGTGGGTTCTGAGGTTGAAGGGTATAAGGGCTCATTTTGGAGCTTTAGAGGCAGGACTGGGTAAAGGAGGAAACTTTCGTGATGAAAATTTATTAAGTGAACTATTGGCAAAGAAAACAGCAGAGTAGGGAGCAAGGCTCAGAATGGGAGGCAAGGAGACCAAAAAACCACATCATTTACACTTTGCAGTTTTGCTGAGGTTCCTGGAGACAGATTACGTCAGGAATATTATCTTAGGTTGCTTATATCTGAGCTAATATATAGGTATCTCACTTTAAGAAGCTACAGATCCATTTTCTCCCATTAGGTCTGGTTTCCACAGACCAACCTGGTGCAAAGCTTTCCACTGAATCCCTGCCTTCACCCAACAGAAAGGAGGGAAAGACAAAAGAAGGAGAAAGCTATCTTGTAAAGCTCCCTAGACTTTTCCCCTGTTCTTCTTCATTAATAGGTAAATGAATTTCTCTATTCAAAGAGAATATTCCAAGTCCCCTCCCTTAATGGGAAAGGTCTGTATAATGCTAATTAGATCCACTAAATGCAAAGATATTTTCTTTTAGACAAGGGAGTCTGAATTAAATTTAATTTCATGTAATTGAAAGAAATGAGTAGTTTTCTTTTGAAAAAAATATTCTGCAAAGTGCTAATTTAATTTTACTATAGTAGTCTAATAAAGGAAACCAATATTTACAGGGGAGTATATTAAGCAAAACACAAAACTGTTAAAAGAGTATTTAAAAGGTACCTTATCGTGTACAATGTATTTTATCTTCACTGCTTCCAGTAGTACTTTTAGTGACGAGGCTTTTGGCCCAGATTTTGCTTTTATGCTCAAAAGAGGTCCATCCCTACCTTAAGATAATATTCAGAGTACTGCATTTTCCAACTACTGGATAGAACTTTTATCTTAGAAGCAGCAGATCTGAAGATGACCCAGAGGCTATGTAATTCACTCCTTTAAACAGATGGAATCCAGGCTGTCCCAAAGAATGCCATGTCACAGTATGCAGCATCATACTTCACATTCGCCAAGCCAGGAATAATGCTTAGAGAGCATATGCCTCTTCAGACCAGCAGATTTCAACTGAAGTCCAACTTTGGAAAAATTCTCCAATGCCTCTGAGCCTCAGTTTCCTTATCTATAAAACTCTGTATATAAGAAATACCCCTCAGAAATGTTATATGAAGGATTGCTAGAATTATCAAATTAAAATATAGGAGTTTCAGTTAAATTTGAATATCAGATACATAAAAATTAATTTTTAGGATAATATTTTAGGATATTACAGGATGTATTATTTGCATCCTATATTTTATCTAGTAGTGTCAGAGGCATTTGAACCAGAGCAACTCCATCTTGAATAGGAGCTGGATAAAATGAGGCTGAAATCTAGTGGGCTGCATTCCCAGACAATTAAAGCATTCTAAGTCACAGGCTGAGATAGGAGGTTGGCCCAAGATACAGGTGATAAAGACCTTGCAGATGAAACAGGTTGCAGTAGAGAAGTCAGCCAAAACCCACCAAGACCAAGATGGCGACAAGAGTGACCTCTGGTTGTCCTCACTGTTACATTCCCACCAGTGCCACGACAGTAAACAGATGCCATGACTACGTCAGGAAGTTACCCTATATGGTCTAAAAAAGGGAGGCATGAATAATCCACCCCTTGTTTAGCATATCATCAAGAAATAACCATAAAAATGAGTAACCAAGAGCCCTTGGGGCTGCTCTGTCTATGGAGTAGCCATTCTCTTATTCCTTTACTTTCTTAATAAACTTGCTTTCACTTTACTCTATGGACTCGCCCTAAATTCTTTCTTGTGCAAGATCCAAGAACCCTCTCTGTGAGTCTGGATTGGGACCCCTTTCCTGTAACAGCAACACTAGCTATATAGGTTAAATAATTTATGTACAGCATTTTATATCATACCTGGCATATACCAATATATGTATGTGTATGTATACACACACACACACACACACACGTATATGTATGTATTTTCTGAGCAAGGTGCAAGGGCAAATAAGAAGTTTATGGCATAATCTCCCCTTGAGAGACCTTTATAAGCTAACTGGTAAGATGATACATCCATTCCTACAACAATCAGAGGATAACAGTGAGTCAAGGCCAAACTCATAGGTGTTATGTGTACATAAGAAGGGGTAAAAATCAGATGATCTGAACTGTCACATGAAAGCATCACAGAGAGAGTACATCTTGAAGTAGGACTTAAAGGGACTGTTACAAAAAAAGTGAGAGTAAGGAGGTGGATATTCTGAATGAGGGATCACCTCAGTGTAAGCAAAACCCCAGTGGGGGATCAGTCTGAGTCTGTCGTCCTCGAGTCAGTAAGAACAGTCTCACTGCAAGGAGGGAACCATTGAACAGGACATGGCGGAGAAGCTGTCTAGACAGGATGACAGCAAGTTATGAAAGGCTCTGGATACTGGTGTAAGAAGGAGACTTGCTACTTACACAGGGGCCAGAATTCCTCTCCCTGTAAGGAAGATAGGCAAAGCTCTGTAATCCTAGTAGGATCTGCAGTATGCTGGAAGGGGAGGGCCAGACTTGTATTTGGTCTGTAAGAAATGCAAGGGCAGTGCAGCCAGGAGCCAGTTCCTGGGCAGAAGTGAAGTGGAAAACGAAGCCAACAGCTGTCCAGCTTGGGCAATGAATGATGGAATTAGCTAGAGAGGCTAAACCAACGATGTGGAAACAAATCAGATTCTAAGAACCCCAAAGCAAACTTGGGGGAATGGAATGAAACCAATGGTTGGAAAAGTTTCCTGGGCTGCTAAATTGTAACCTCTGGTGTTTAAAGAGGGCTTCCAAAGCTTGGCAGGAGAAGGTGAAACTGCCAAGGAGGCAATGTAGGCTCAGATGTGGTGGCTGGGGCAGGAATTCAGCCACATATCCCCAAGAGAAGGCCAGATCACAATGGCAAAAGTGGGGATGGCCAGAAACATTCAATTTGAAGTCATGAAACAGGACTCCAGCGACATGGATAAAGTGGAGGCAGGAGGTGACACCAACTTAATATATATTTAGTAAGTACCCAACATAAGCAAGATAACCAGGCTTTGCAGAGAAGACAAGAATAAGACATCAACATCTTCAAAGTGCTTCTGATCAAAAGGAGAAGGATTAAAGATAAGACAGAGAACCAAAACATCGGCCAGATTCTGATAAGTGCCAACAAGAGGGCATTAGCAAGCTGACACGGGTGTGGCTCAGGTGGGAAACTATCTTACCAAATCCGGAGTGAGGATGGGATTGGAGAAAGATTTTCTGAGTTGGAGCTTAAACATGGGTAGGACTTTTGACAGGCACAGCTAGTGTTAGAGGAAGAAGATTTCAAACATAGGTAATGTCAGGAAATCATGGTGGCATCACTAGACAAAGTGGGACACTGGGTATCACGTTGGGTCCAGGATATACTGAGGCATCTAAGTCAGGATACTCTGGAGCTTGACTAGAAAAGCAAAGCTGGTGTTAAAATGAAAAGTAAGAATTTCAGTAAAAGATATGAGTCATTATTCATCCTCACCTATTCTTTTCCTTGACAGCAACAAAAACTTATATTTTCAATTTTTTTCCATGCTAATTTAACAAAAATAACAAAGGCAAGATTACAAGCCAGGGTGCTTTACATGCCTTAAACAATTCAAGCAGTCATTGAACATATAATGTAGCCTGAATAACTGTGTTTATGTAATATTGTAGCCTATGCCAAATTATTAGTTTACCCTAACTATTGATGTGTTTAAAGAATATTAATCATTTTTAAATATTCAGATATTATATAATTACTGCATTTTATAAGCTTTTGATAATTTTTAAAGGAGACATTCAATTCTCTTTACCATTTTGGGTACATAAATGTTTCATAAGGTGTTACAGTATGGCTAATCCTACAACCTCTAATATCTTGTCATAACAGGTGCTGATTATAGGGAGATTTCTCTGATGTCAATGCTAAGGTAGCCAGAATTCTGGAGCTATGAAAAATAGTAATGGTATTTTTTTCTTTAAAGTGGAACATGAGCCTTTACTTAGTATGCCCAGTAGCATTTGATTGAGGTCCTGAAATAAAGGAGCCCTTCTAGTGATAGACTTCCCATATTGAAGTACTCTGTCCCCAAATTTAATTATCTTAGAGCATAACTACAATATATGATAGAATGTACCCTTTTATCCATAGCCTCCAGCAATTTGCTGAGATGGAAAGGTGGCCTATTATTGGATATATCTCCAGAAAAAAAGAGATTCCATAAATTTAATCAATAGTACACTCTAGTAGCTTACAACCCTCAGAAGCATCACGGTCTCCCTTGGGTACTACCTATAATCCTCTGGTCATAATTTAAACCAATTTCTTTTCATTCTATCCTCCAGTCACCATCTGCCTCTCATATTTCTCTCATCCTTCAGCTTTATCTTCTACTTTATTTTGTCCCTTCAACCTTTCCTTAACAGGTTCTGCTTCCTAATTCTTGAGTCATTTTCACTGGTCCATTCCTGGACTTTTTCAAATATTTAATTTGTTGTAGGATCCTGATGTAGCAGTTTAATAAGAATTGACCACTGGATCTTTTATGCTACACATTTTACTTTTAGATTAATCTGGATTTTAGCTTACAACACAATTAATGGAAATATAGATACCCATCTTGTTTTTCATAATGAATTATCTTCGTGAATCTTAGAAATGTCCTTCTAAGGTAATACCATTCCAGTCACCAAGATAATAACTGTTTTTATTTTCATCAGTTTTTCATTCCTTTCAACTCCTCTGTCAAAGCCACATAGTTAATTACGTTTCCAGCATTGGATTTTATGATATATTAGATGATTACGGGGGAAAATGTTACTTTGCCATGTACTTTTCTTCCAAAGAACATAAAGCTTCTCTCATAAGTGATCTAATGTGTCCCTAAAACACTCATCTCTGAGAGATGGAAGGTTTTATTACCCCTTATTTTATAAACAGGGAGAGTGAGGCCTAGGAAGATTATATGGTTCAGGTGAGAAAGACTGGTAAAACAGGGACTAGCAATGGGATGCTTTTTCCACACGCTCTTCGCTGCCTAATGCAGCTAGAAGATAGCGCTGTTTAATAATTCTTTCAAATTTGCAGTCCATTATCAAAATAGGAAATCTTTTAGGCAGATCTGTGTTGTGGGCAACAAGGCACGGTGGAAAGCCCACGTGGTACACAGTCTGAAGACACAGGTTACCACTTCTCAGATGCGTGACTTCCAGTAGATTACTTATGTTCTCTGTGTTTTTGTTTGGTGAAATGATCATGATAACAATACATGATCCACAGGGTCAAGTAGGGGGTACTCTAGTGCTTCCAAACTGGGTATAGAAGCTCTCAGTAAAAATAAGCAAACCACCCTCAAGCCCCTGAATTTTTAATGCATTGTATAATTATTTAAAATGATTTAGCATACTCACAATCTGTTAATACAGAGAACCAAGCAATCCTGTGAATATCATTAATCAGTGTTGGTCAAAATACAATTTTAAAAGATCTTTAAGATTTAAAACTCAAATTGTTACTTTCTGGTACTATTTCAGTATTTGTTTAATAATTTATTAGCCTGCACATATTTTTTAAACACTACACGTAGAGTTTACATACTAGCTATGAGTCCCATCATACTGTGCATACTATAGAAACACTATGAATATTTGTTAACTTATTTCTAATGTATATCAATTGTAAGTGACTTACTTTTCAGTGTATGTATTTTCTAGTTCAGCTTTTTCTCCTCTTCTCTCTCTCCATCTGTCTCTCTTTATCTTTATTTTCTCTATCTCAATCTCTTTCTCCCTTTTTTCCCACAAGGCATAATAGAAAGAAGTAAAACAATAAAAATTATATATCACAAGAAGAAAAAAAATGCATATCACAATAGATATATTTTTCCTTTGGAATAGACCAGGTATCTCCCAACATGCTGCTGCCCTGTAAATTTCTTTGCTGATCCCTAGGCTGCTGACCTGCAGGAATCTCACTGACACAATATTAATTTTTTCTAAAGTAGCTTTCCTTTCTTGAGGAAATTAAAAGCCTTATTGCATAGTAAGGTGACTGCTGTTAATAATATATTGTATATTTGAAAATAGCTAAAAGAGATTATTTTGAATGTTTTCCCACAAATAAATGATAAACATTTGAGGTGATGTATATGCTAATTACCCTGATTTGATCATTCCACAATGTATACATGGATTCAAACATCATATTGTACCCCATAAATATATACAATTATTATTTGTCAATTAAAAATAATACTTAAAAAGAAAGAATAGGCTGGGTGTGGTGGCTCACACCTGTGATCTCAGGACTTTGGGAAGTGAGGTGGGTGGATTACCTGAAGTCAGGAGTTTGAGATCAGCCTGGTCAAAATGGTGAAACCCTGCCTCTACTAAAAATACAAAAATTAGTGGGGCATGTTGGCAACCACCTGTAATCCCAGCTACTCAGGAGGCTGAGGTGGGAGAATCTCTTGAACCCAGGAGGCGGAGGTTGCAGTGAGCCAAGATCATGTCAATGCACTCCAGTCTGGGCAACAGAGAAAGGCTCCATCTCAAAATAAACAAAGAAACAAAAATAAAAAATAAAAATAAGATAATGCCTGACACATAGTAGGTTTTCAGTATATACTAAAAGAATGAATGAATGATTTTAATGTCTATTTTGTGGTATAATAGTCTGTGATTGAAATATATACAGAAAAATAAACTGTGTACAGCGTAGTGAACCTTAAATATAACGTCTTACTCCTTGGCCTATATGCTGTAACATTCTTGGCATCTAGCTCTCATGTGATTATATATAGATATTTTAAAAAATAGCGTCAGTGTACAAGTATACTGCTTTAATCTCTTCTTTGTGGTTATAAAAAGCAAATCTAAGCTAAAGAAGAAAGTTTTTCTGTTGTTTCCTTTTGTAAAGAAATCTCTTTTTCTACCACGTGCTGTAAGGTGGAATCCTTTCTATCTTTCTCCCTTCTCTGTGCGACAAAGCTCCACTGATTGGAACCTTTGCCTTGAAGTTACTGCTGGCTTTCAGAGGAGGTATTCCACAGAGTATGTAAACAGTGCGCTTTGCCCAAATCGGTAATTGTTAGCATTTTATCACAGAGGCTAGAATTTGAATCAATTATCCAAATGGTAGGAAAGTGTTCGAAGGACTGTACTTACTGAAATAAGAACAGCATATATATCCTGCTTGGGAATGAACATGATCCGTAACACAGAAACATTAACTCTCCTCTTGGACTGAAGGTTTATAGATTTACTTGTGATATAATCCACCTGTTTGTAAAAATGTCCCAAAGACCTCACTGCAAGATGCTATTTAATGACACAGTCAAGGTCATGTTAAGGTTGAGAGTAACAAGTAATTAAAACCCAACCAAGTGACTAAATATTCTCTAGAAATTAACTATGGGGAGGCCCCTAATCACCAGAGAAAATGAATGCAGCTCGGTGACAAAGCTGGCACCTACATAGAGACTGCTCCTGCTTTGGGTTTAGCTTTACGGACCTGAAGTTCTCCTTTAAGAAACTACTCTTAAAATGTGCATCTGTTTCAGAATCCAGTCACAGGCCTACACTGGCAGAGATTATACTTTGGATCAGCACAGCACACATTTTGAAACTCCCAATTTAGAATTCATTATATGACAGCTAATTATTAGATCAAAGTAATTAGTATGTAAACCTCAAACTAAGTATGGCACATTTGAATACAACTTAAAAGTCAAGATCTCTGATACTTTTAAATAACTTTCTTTTATTCCAAGCTCCACCTTTCCATTCCTAGTCTCAAAAAATAGAAAACAGTCCTGAAGAAAAGCCTTCTTCCTTCTGCCTATTAACATATTTAGATTAAAAACAGTTTGTTAAAAAATAAATAAATAAATAAATAAATAAAATAGACCCCCTTTCAGGGAAGAGGGGGAGGAAGAAGCAAAGAGGTATATATTTCCTCATGTTATCACTCCATTTAGAAGTGTCAAGTGTGGAGTTCATATATGTGCTCCTCACTAAATTATAATGACAAATCCATGAAGTAACCGTTATCAGCCCCATTTTACAGATAAGGAAACTGAGGCTTACAGAAAACGTTAACATTGTCAAAGGGTGAACTTCTCCACACACACAAAACAATTCTTTTACAAGGTTTTTAGAGAGGACTTAGATACTTTGTACTTAGATAATGAAGTTGAAGTTATAAAAGATGTAATACAGAAATAATTTTAATACAAATTTGATTCATCTTATACATTTAACTAAGACTCATATACAATGTATTATTATAGTTGTGGTTTCCGGGAAATCATTTACAATCAATTCATGTCATTGCCTGAGGAGCAGAAGAAACCAGCTGGGGACAGGGGGTGGTGGGCACTGCATAGGAAGCCAAGATAACCGTATTGATTGTGTATCTTGAGTGAGCCAGATAATGGGTTGGCGTCTACCTACATTAGCTCAATAATCCGTACATCACCTGTACTTAGTCTTATGCATTGCTCCCCCAAATTCACAAAATACCTAAAAGATATTAGTAAAACAACAGGACAACTAATTAATAAATGAAAAAAATCAAGGTAAAGGAGAAATAACAAGGACAGTTATTTTTAAAAAGTCAGCCATAAGGCATAGTCATGTTTTGTGTGGCTGGGAGCTTGAGCTCTGAAGCCATCAGACCCGAATCTAAGTGCAGGCTAGCAGCTTTTAATTACTACTCCTTAATAACTCTGGAACCTTGAGTTAACGAGGGAAACACTGAAAGCCTCAGTTTGCTTATGTGCAAAGTGCAGATAATGAAAGCATCACTGCCCCCAATCACAAGGTTGCTATAAGGTATGCAGCCAAAAATATATATTAAATACTTGGCACTGTGCCTGCAATGCAGGAATGCTCCACAAATATTAGCCATCAATACTAAAAATAGCAGTCAATACAGAGTCCATGAAGATGAGTGTCAAAGGCCCAGAATGTTTACTAGAAGCTCACCATGATTTGGCTCGACCTCAAACCCATTAAAGTAAGAGCCAAAACGATGTTTCCTAATTGACAGGTTGTATCAGAAGAAAACAAAGCAACCACTGAAGAGAAATATAGCTGCTTCCTCCCCCTGTTATGGGGACCGGTGAGCACGTTTCCCATAGTGAGTCATATTATGCCCCATTTTATCAGTGAAGAAATGGAAGCCCTGCAATGTTAAGCCCCGGGTTCAGAGGCACACAGCAGAGGCCATGCAGGACACGGGGCTCCCTCCACTTGAGTTGGCTGCCAGGTTAAGGCGTTTGGAGCCACAGAAAGATTTGGAGGGGACAGATTTATGGGAGAAGATACTTCTGTCATCTCTGGCAGGCACTATGGACTTATTTCAGTCTCTTGTATGTTTCGTGTGGGGTTGGGGAGTTTAAGGAGGGATTTTTATTGCCTAAAGCTGTTGCTACAGTATTATCACAGACATTTGTATTTAACTTTGTCCACCAAAGACCATAACGCTTCTAACCAGATGTGTGGGGCTGACTGTGACAACCAGCTTCATCCTGGCTACACTATTTTCAACCAGCATGAAGACGTAAATCAAATTTCTCTTCCCTCTTGAGGCCCTTGTGATGTTTCGATGCATGTCAGCCTTGAGAAAATATGTGTTTGCTCTTTTATTAAATTTATCTTCAGAGGAACATGCCAGTTATAAGTTGTGGCTGAATGGAGAACCTTCATTTAGGTGATTTCAATTTTCTTTATTCATTTTTTAAAATTGACCAATGTATTAGTTTCCTGCGGCTGCCATTACAAATTACCACAAACCAAGTGGCTTAAGACAATATAAATTTTTCTCTCACAGTTCTGGAGACCAGAAGCCCAAAACCAAGGTGTTGGCAGGGTTGGTTCCCTCTGGAGGCTCTGAGGGAGAATCTGTCCCATGACTCTCTCTCTTACCTTCTGGCAGTTGCTGGCTACCCTAGGAATTCTGTGGCTTGGGGCTGCATAGCTCTAACCTCTGCCTCTATCTTCACATGGCCTTCTCCTCTCTGTGTATCTCTATGTCTTCTCTTTTTCTGTCCCTTATAAGGACACTCATCATTAGATTTACAGCCCATCTTAAATCAAAGATGATATCATCTTAAGATCATTAACTTAATTACATCTGCAAAGACCTTCATTCCAAATAAGGTTACATTCTCAGGCACCAGGAGTTGAAGCTTGGACATATCTTTTTGAAGCCACTATTCAGCCCACCACAACCAGTAATGACTGTGTTGTTTATGTTCACATCCAATAAAACAGAAAGCAGAGGGATATTGCTAGGGGCCACCGAAGAGTCTTCCTGCTGGGATGTGGGGTGATCTCTTCATGAGGCTTCCATAATTTGCAACCAGCATAGCCATCCCCAGGGAGCCAGGAAAGAGAGGCAGAGTTAGCCACTCCTTTAGGGTCATCCCACGGCACACCTATTTAAGTATTTATTACCCAAGAAGGTAATTTAAATGATGCTTCCCCACTAGTATGTTGGCTTGTGAGAAATGGGCATCCTTTTTCATTGCTGTCCTGATAGCACCTGCATAAGCCCTAAAACACAGTAATTTGCTAAATTAACACAGTTGACGATAAGCAAAAGTGGAGAAAAATTAAAGAAAATAGAATAGGAGATACAAGATAAAACGGCTTCCTTCAATTTTGTACAATTAATCATTGTTGCCTAAATCAAGCCATGGCATTTCTCAATTTTGACATGGATATATTTCTAACAATTTGCCTTTTCTTTTTCACTTGAATTCTAGGCACCATCTTCTCATGGGTTCAATTTTTAAAATTTGGTTAGCAAGATACAGAATGTTTTTCAGTCACCTCATGAGGAAATCAAATGCTTAAATTGTAAGTACTAAAAATTCAATGTATATTATGGAAGATGAAGGATTCTGTTGTCATGGTAACCCAATAGGCTGAACAAGGACAACTTACCCATTCAGCAGTTAGCTACTTCAATTAGTAGTTAACTAGTTAAAAGCACCTCAATGTACACAGTCATTTTAATTCTTTCATTCCTCTGAGATTAATTTGTATACCTCACCTGATGTGTTAGTGATTGTAATAATGCATTTTTTTTTTGCGATCTTCCATTTCACTCTATCATTAAGGTTGCAATATTGACAGTTTTTTAAAGCATGGGCAGATATTAAAAACCTACTCTAGTTGCACAGAGAGCAGCATTCTTTAAAATATCCCTTGACATTTAGCGTGTGGATGAGAAAATACTGAACGATCCATAGTGTTTATTTCACTTGATTTTCATCATCACATGTTCAGGGTTATCATATCATCCTGAATCTATCAGCTTTTCAGCATAAAAATTACCCATGAAATTTGATGATAGAATTATATTGTAACCTAAGTAAACAGTACATGTCTTGAAAATAATAGGTTCCCCAGTAAGATTACTCAATTGAAGTTGTCATTCAATGTCTCTTAGGGGCACAGCATTTCACCATAAGGTACGCTGGATGGTGAGCCCCATAAGGGCAGGGGCCATGTCTTTTTCACACTCACAGGAATCTCCAGTGCCAGACACATGGAGCACTCAGCTGTCAGCATCCAAATGAACAAAAGAGTGTATGGTGAGGCACCTGTCAGGGCTGTAAAAGTCATACCTCAATTTAAGGGTGAGGCTTCAAGCTCCGTTTCTATCCCCAAATATGGGACAGTGAAATGTTAAAGTTCTCTGATGTTTTAAAAAATGCAAAAATGCTACATTCCTGAATGCCCTTGCATAGGCACCCAAGAAGAAAGCTGAGAAAAAACAGGGTAGTGAGTAAAGAAAGAAATCAAATGCAGAAGGAAGCCAAAACTGGGAAGCAGCCACAAAGGAGAAGGGAGACATAGATAAAGAAAACTAAGAACCAGAAAAGAAGAGCTAATTGCTAAAGGAGATGCAGAGAGAGAAACACAGATACAGAGAAAGAAGAAATGTGAGTATTTATGCAAGTCTTACCAGACCTACGCAAAAGACATGGGAGTATTCAACGGAATGACATACCCAACTTTTAGGCCAAAGATGATATTTCACAAAATGTATACTAAATCATAGTAAAAACTGTGAAGAGAAGTGAGGTGCTAATGGATGGTGGTGAAAGTCACACTATGAAAAAGTGACCCTTCCAGTTGGGGCTAACAGGCTGAACTGTGTTCCACTAGGGCAGGAAGGATCCTGATGACTGTTGGGTGTGAGGTGCAGGTTCCGTGGTGGTAGCTGCTGCTTGTCACAATTCTGAGACCAGCAGGCATCCTTTGCCCACCCTTCCCTCACCCTTAGCTGTCTCTGCCCCAGCACGGAGTAGTATGGGCTTGGGAGAGGACATGCCATCCTTAACGAGCAGGGAAAGGAATCCTACCAGAGCCTCCCTCTAACCATACGTATCTTGTCCATCCAGTTCCCTTTTCTATGTTCCCATTCTTTACCTCTTTCCCCTTAATTCATTCTTCACATTTAGGCTCTTTAGGCTCTCTTTAGGATCTTAAAATGATCATGATATTTCTAGACAAAGAC
Source organism: Mandrillus leucophaeus (assembly GCF_000951045.1). Taxonomy (NCBI): domain Eukaryota; kingdom Metazoa; phylum Chordata; class Mammalia; order Primates; family Cercopithecidae; genus Mandrillus; species Mandrillus leucophaeus. The sequence continues at coordinate 1,617,744 of NW_012104976.1, read as the reverse complement.
TTTTAGAAAAAGACTAAGAAAAGGTTTGGATTTTTAAATCTTTTTTGTTTTTATTTTTGATTTTTAATCTTAGGACCCAGCACAGTCTCTGGTACAGAATAATCATAAAATGGTAATCAATAATTTTTACTGAACACTCATTAGATGACAGACTTTTCCTCTTCACAGCAACTTCATGGGGAGAGATGTTCTCTACACATGTTTACTGAATGAAGGAACGAAGGAACTAAAGAGCAAGCTTCCACACTTTGACACTGAAATCATATCTTGCTCATAGTTTAGTTCCACAAGCTATTAAGTAATGAGAATCTTGAGAAACCTGAAAATGACTGGTTCTTTGTGGTCGAAACAGCGTGCAAACAGATAGGGATGGTGCCTTTTTCAATCTGAGGCATGAAAAATGCTATATAAAGCTTGCTCTTAGCAAATATCCCTTGAAGGCTGGCAATGTAAATTAAGCTGTGCAGTTATTTAATGTATGGAATTATCTGCACATAAATACCCAAATCTTACCTATAGGTCTTCTTTAGAATATTCTGATGGGTAAAATTAGTATAAATGAAAGAAGAGTGGCCAAGGATGGACGGCTGTTGAAACTGGAGGATGGGTACACAAGGGCCCATTCCACTGTTCTCTTCCCTTGTGCATATGTTCACAAATTTTCATAATCAAAACTTCATGAAAAATTCTCAAGGTAACATCACTAATGATTGTCCAATATCATACTTAGATCCTGTCTCACACACAATCCTTCATTGGACATTTGATGAGAATTTCATATGTGCTGAATCTGTTTTATGTGCAAGTACAAGATGACCAAGGACTGGCTTGTCTTCAGGAGTCCCACAGTCTATAGGAGAGATACAAAGTTTGAATCTCTTATTACCACTTGGCAGACACTGGAAAGCACTGTGAGGGAATAAGGCTCAGAAGTGAATTCAACTTAAATCAATTATAGTTTTGCGTACTTGCCAATTGCTGCATACTCACCTTGTTCTTTACTCAACAGCCATTGCTCAATTGTACTACATGGCACCAAAATGACTGTCAAATAAACACTGACCTCAGTTCTCATCACCAACCAAAATTGTGGATTTCAGAGACCCTGCTGTCAGAGACAATGAAAGAATACATATGGTCAGACAAAAGAGAGCCATAATGTATCACAGGCTGACAAGGAGGCCTGTGGTGAGATGAAGTGCTCAAAGTCATAGCTCCAGAAAGCAGGAACTGTTGGAAATCACTTTTCCAACCGATTACTGAGATTAGCCACTGAGATGGTGGAGTCTTGCAATTCCCACTGCATACAGCAAGCTCCTAATGAAGGCAGTAAGCATCTTAGCTCTATTAAATATGCAAAATGATACAAGTAAAGGAGGGGGATTTTAATCCAGTGGGGTTCCCACTACATTTCTCATGAATACAGTGGAATATATAGCAAAGTTAACAATTTCTCTTGGAGAAAACAACAACAGAAAAAACAAGAACAAAAATTACACAAGCGCCAGTGTTTCTGCTCAATATCCCACCAGTACAACTGGAAATCTACCAAACTCACCAATTTCTCTTGGGAAAACTGAGGCAATAGTGTTTTTGAGGCCTTGTTCTCAACTTTCATTTTCTTTCTGAGTTAACATTCCCTCCCTCTGTCCCCCTCATCAGGCTTCCTCAAAACAAACAAAAGCCTGATATATCATTTATACTTTGACTGAAGGCTATGCATACATACGTGTGATTGCATAGACTTTGCATTTTAACAACAGTAGCTAGCATTTATTGAATGTTCTGAGGGCTTTGCAGGCACTTTCACATCACTCCCACCTCACAGCAACGCTATAAAATAGGTATGCTTGTTATCTTCGTTTTACAGAGAGGGAAATGAAGGCACAAAGAAGTTAAGTAACATAAGATCACGGAGCTAGTACGCTATAGAGCAGGGATTGCTTCAGTTTGACTGACACCTGGTCTCAGCCACTGGGTATACTGAAGTCATGAGAAGTTTTTACTTTACTTGCAAACAGAGGGCTTGGAAATATGCACAGTGAAGTTCAGTTATGTGACAGCTGACTGAGAGAGGCCTTTCAATTCCCCAAAATTAAGTTATATCTAAAATTGCTCCCAAAGTAAAGCTGCCTTCGTTTGCATGAGGACAGGTTTGTGTTACCAGTTTACAGTCTAGTGAGGGGAAGAGAGAGGTAAAGATAATTAAAATACAGTGACCTGAGGGTTGACAGGTATCCATGTGAAGATACCACCTGAGGTCAGAGCACACTGTGAGTACCTGTCTGGAAACATCTGGGAAGACTGCAGAGAGGAAGATCTTTCAGCAGAGTTTTGAAGGACGAGTTGGAAACTGTTAGATAAATGGGGTGAGGATGACATTCAGGACATGTACAAATGTAAAAAAGGAGTTAACAAGACTAGAAAAGCAGGCAGGGGGCAGAGAGTGAAGATCTTGCATGCCAGGTGAAGGAGTATGGACTTTATTCTGTGAGCAATGGAATGACATTCAAGGGTTTGAAGGACTACATTATAATCAGTCCAATCAAAATGTTCTAAACGTTGCCTGAGATTTTCTTACAGTTTTGTGTACTAGGGTCTAAGAGGAACAAATTTCATGTTCTTTCCATTGCTAGCATCAATCCCAGTGAGGCAATGTCATATACAAATGATTTTTCCTCACTATAAGTTATACACACAATATAAAAATGTACTCACTAGTCTACTTCCTCACTATCTCATCATGCCTTCGGGATACTACAAATATTGCACCTGGTAGGTTGCTATCTAATTCATGGATAAAGGGACAATGTTCATGTTAATATGCATATTAAACATCAACAGCATTTAAATTCTTATGTTGCGGGAACTTAAATGTATTTAGAAATTGCAAAATGCATTGTGATTGTCTCCACTCTGCTGATTCTCTACTAACAGGTTGATTTGCATAATGACAGAGACCTTATTGATTTGTTCCTTGGTATATTCTCAGTGCCTAGAATAGTGTCAGGTGGCCTATGAGACATTCAGTAAATATTTGTGGATTGACTGAATGGCATGAATTTTAAGCTGGGTTTTGAAGTAGGTTAAGTTGAAAGAAATTCAGTCTCAAGAATTTCTTGAATTTCTCAGTTAAAATGAGTAATTTATCGTGATGCCTATCCTTGTTCATATCTCTTGACTGAAACTTAAAGAACACGGATAATTTTTATTACTGTTAGTAGTAATAACAATAATATATTTGAGTAACCTGGTAGTGTCTGAAGTTGATGGATATAAATCTATGTTTCACTCAATCACAAAATATTGGGGGGATGCCTGCTCAAAATATTTTACTTATAGGAGTACATGATCAAAAGGTTGGAAGACCACTGCATTAGTCAATCACTAGCATTACTTACAGTCCCTCCCTCTTACTCACATATTTGCTGTTGCTTATATATAGTCCATATTACGCACAGAGAATTATTTTTATATTCAGATAATGAAGTAGCTATCCAGAAGCCAATTAGAAAATATTTTCTGAGCAATTACTCCACAGATGATATTGGACTTGGGACAGAAGAATCCATGGGTAGAACGCAGCAGAGAAATAACAGGCAGAAGCCACATTCTCCGGCTTTTTCTAAATCTGGCCCCAAATTCAAAGCTGTTCATAAAGTTTTTCAATTCATATGTACTATAGCACTGTATCATGGTTAATTTTATGCATCAACTTGAGTGGGCTAAAGGGTGCCCAGATAGCTGGTGAAAACATTATTTCTGGGTGTGTCTGTGAGGATGTTTCTAGAAGAGATTAGCATTTTAATTAGCAGACTGAGAAATAATCCACCCTCACCTGGGTGGGTGGATATCATCCAATCTGTTGAGGGCCAGATAGAACAAAAATCCAGGCAAATTTTCTCTCCCTCCATTTTCTTTAGCTAAACATCAACATCTTCTCCTATCCTCAGACATCAGAGTTTATGGTTCTCGGGCCTTCAAACTCCAGGAATTATAACAGAGTCCCTTATGCCCCTGCCCTTCACCCTCTAGTTCTTAGGCCTTCTGACTCTAACTGAATTATACCATCAGCTTTCCTGGTTTTCTAGCTTGCAGATAGCATATCATGGGACTTCCTATCCTCCATCATTCTGTGAGCCAATTCCCATAATAAATCTCCATATATATATATACCCTACTCATTCTGTTTCTCTGGAGAACCCTGACCTACGCATTGTGAGATAATATATCCACTTTACAGGTAAGAGGACTGAGGCTCAGCAAGGTTAAGAAATTTACATCAGAGTAACTGGGGGAACATGAAATAAAATCAGTACATATTTATCTCAGCCTTCTATATTCAAGGGGTTATTCTGGAAAATATGTGAGATACAGAGTGTAGAGAAAGAGAGAGAGAAGATAGGATAGCTTCCATAAGGAATTTCCCTTTCTATATGGTGTATATGATACAAATAGGAGGTATTGTATATGAATATAAATATAAATTGCATATGAATAAACACCCAAGTACTGATTCATACATGTAAAAACAGAATGTTTGTTACTGAAGGGCTTAGAAGTGATAATCAGAGTTAAGGAAAGTCAGGAAAGGGCTTAGTGAATACTGCCTGTGGGGAGGTGAGAACATCCAGAAAACAGCAAACAGGTAGAAAGTAACAATGACCCAAGGCAGGGAATTTAATTACCCGCTTTAGTGAATAAATGTAGACACAAATACTCTTTCTTCATGAGCAGCAGAAATTCTTATTCATTGTTTAAAATTATCAAAATGGTAGGTCAGGCATGGTGGTCACGCCTGCAATCCCAGCACTTTGGGAAGCTGGGATGGGTGGATCATTTGAGGTCAGGAGTTTGAGACCAGCCTGCTCAACATGGTGAAACGCTGTCTCTGCTAAAAATACAAAAATTAGCTGGGTATGGTAGTACATGCCTGTAATCCCAGATACTCGGGAGACTGAGGCAGGAGAATTGCTTGAACCCTGGAGGTGGAGGCTGCAGTGAGTCAAGATTGCGCCACCGCACTCCAGCCTGGGGGACACAGCGAGACTTCGTCTCAAAAATAAATAAAAAAAATGAATAAATAAACAGATAATAAAAGAATCAAAATGTTGATGCCAGTTTGAAACAAACCAATACTCCCTCTGAGAAAACGAAAGAAGGAAGTCACAAGAAGTATGAGAGACGAGATTTTTATGGAGTTAGATAAAGTCCTATATGTGAAGAAATATATTTCAGTACTCTCAAATATTTTCAAATGCTTAGACTTTTATAGAAATTTTATGAATATTAAACAAATAATTGACTTTTTTTGTATAAATGTCACACTTTCCTTCAAACAGCTCTCGGAACATTATTAATACATAAGGCAGGTAAGTGTCATAATGGAAGCATTTTGGGTAAACACACACACATACACACACACGAAATAGAAGGATCTGAAAGACTGTCAATACTGAAGGATAATAGCTATAAAAGCGTCAGCCATGCTATATTCACTAGGGTACTGTGGTGACAAAAACGTCTGTGAAATTTGGAGAATTTTCCTTGCAAGTGCCTCAGATAGGCTATTAAGTAACTCAAAGAGAAATTTTCTTTCCCACAGATAAGTGCTGCCTAACCAGCCTCAAATTACCTTTTAAACATTCTGTCAAAAAAGTTGTTAATATAAGAGAGTAGCACATTGACAGGTATTCTTCCTTTTCTAAAAGTTTCTTTTGGCATTTTTAAAGTATGAAAAGTTTTTGCAGTAAATACTCTGGTATTTCTGCAGAAATACTTTTATAAGGCCAATTAGAGAGAACAACGGAATAACAGAAAAGAAATATAAGGACCAGATAAAACACAGAAGCTGAAATATCTGACTCATTCATAACTTGACCAATGAATAACAGCAAAGCTCCAACCAGAGATCTGCCAGCACCTACAGCGAACAAAAATGATATCTGACGAGCAGAATGAGGTATTTAGAAAGCCCAACACTAAAACTGAATGACAGAAGTTTTTGTGACCACACACAGCATAAACAGTCTTTTTCCTTGTATTCTTTAGATTAAATAGCCATGTGATCAAATTCCAAGATTCTATAACCAGAGAATATGCCCATATAAAGAAAAATGTATCTTAGAACAACAAAAGTAAGTAGGAAAACACGGGGGTAAATTTTTGTGACCTTGGATTTGGCAATGGGCTGTTAGATGCAAAATCAAAATCACAAGCAATACAAATTAAAAAAATAAACTAGACTTTATTAAAATTAAAATGAAAACCCATTGTTCTTCAAAAGCCCCTATCAAGAAAGTAAAAGACAAGCCAGATATTTGCAAATCATATATCTGACACGGGTCTTCTATCTAATACATATAAATAACTATTTACAACTCACTAATAAGAAGAAAAATAGTTCAATTTTAAAGTACTTAGACATTTCTCCAAAGAAGACATACCAATGGCCTAAGGAGAACATGAGATGTTCAACATCATTGGCCATTAGACAAATGTAAATAGAAATCACACTAAGATACCACTTAACATCCAGTATGAAGGCTAAAACAAGAAGTCAGATGAGTTTTGAGGAGTGTGTGGAAAAACTGAAATGCTCATAGACTGACAGTGGGATGTATAATGGTGCAGCCACTTTAGAAAACAGTAGGGAGGTTCCTCAAAAAATTAAACGTGGAGTAGTAACCATATGTTCCAACAATTATGTTCCTTGATATATTTTTAAGAAAGGTGAAAATATATATCTATACAAAACTTACATATATATTCATATCCTTGTTCCTAATAGTCAAAAGACAGAAACAATCCAAACATCCATCAACTGATGAATGGATAAACAAAAGGTGATGTATCCATACAACATTCAGCCATAAAAAGAAATGAAATACTGATACACACAACACAAATGATCCTTAAAAACATTATGCTAAGTGAAAGAAGCCAGTCACAAAAGACTACACGTTACATGATTCCACTTACATGGGATTCATATGAAATGTCCAGCATAAGGGCTGGGCACAGTGGCTCATGCCTGTAATCCCAGTGCTTGGGAAGCAGAGGAAGAGGATCACTTGGGACCAGGAGATCAAGACCAGCTTGGGCAACATAGTGAGACCCTCAACTATTTAAAACATTAGCTGGGCATGGCAGTGCATGCTGAGAGTCCCAGCTACTCAAGAGGCTGAGGTAGGGGTTTCCCTTGAATCCAGGAGTTCGAGATTGCAGTGAGCTATGATCATGCCACTGCATTCCAGCCTGGGCAACAGAGCAATAAGAAATATATATAAAGTAGGTTAGTTGTTCCTTGGGGTTCAGGGCATAAGAGAGCTGAAAGGTAACAGCGAAAGGGTACAAGGTTCTTTTTGAGGTGATATAAGTGTTTTAAAATACGTTGTGGTGAGGGTTGCACAACTGAGTATGTCTAAAAACTATTGAACTGAACACTCTAAATAGGTGAATTGTATGGTACGCAAATTACATCTAATTAAACTGCTACCAAAAAAATACATGCACACACAAAAACAAAAAGCATGTTTTAAATACTATATTATCATAAATCTCAATTTCCTCACCCCTTAAATGGAGAATAATAATAGCAACCTTATTGGTTGTTGTTACGATTAAGTAAGATGTATAGAAGGAACTGAGCAGGACACCTAGCGTGTAACAGCGTTCCAAAGGATTTTTTTAAATCACTGCCAGAAGCCAGAAAATCATTCTGGCCCAGTGTTACTATGCACCAAAGACTTTTCACTGATATTAATACCCTCTAAAAATCCTCCTTGACCCACATTGAATGGGGCTCAGAGGTGCAAGAAGGTAAAGAATTGGACCCCTGGAAGGTTTCCAAAAGTTAGCTTTTTGTTGCCAAGGAGTACAGTTTTCCAGCCAGGTGCAAAACAGCTATTTGGAAAGCCTCCTGAAAAATACTTCTTTGGGTAATCAAACATATAAAAACACTACACAAACAATTTTGTCCTTGTATTATTAATTACCTTTTGGGACAGAAATAAAACAAAACAAATTACCCCTGCTGAGTAGTGTGATAACCAGAGACGGCACCAGATGAGCTAAGCCTGTTTCATGCCAGAGACAAATAGGGCTTGCTCGGTGCCAGAGATAAATTGGACAGCCTCATTTCCTACTAGAAATAACCTCACAATACAAAAGCAGGTTTTAAGTACTCAGCAGCTTAAACACACACGTGCATACACACACACACCCCCACGACACACACACATAAACACAACACTTGCATATATGAATCTATCACATACCACACTCACACTTTGGCTTCTGAGACCATTTGAAAAGTAATTGAATGCTAGTTAGGCAAGAGCTTATCTTCAGGAATGGAAAATTCCCTCTTACCTAAATAAACATTTTCTATAGTTACTGAAAAAATTCCTATCAGTGGTTTGTAATTAAGCTTCCTGGAATAAGCATCCTGACAACCAAGTGCCTCTGTGAGAACAGAAAATACCCTCTGCTCTCCTGGGCATCACAGTCTTTTGCATGCCTGGCAAGCCCAGGACTTTCCTAAAGAAAGATGTGCTTTATAGGATGATTCATATCTCTAAGCATTTCTCACAAACCAGGGGCCAGCAGCAAATGCCTGAATGTGATAACAGGAGATATCTACCCTGGCCAAATAAAAGAAGCCACTCCAAAATAAGGCTCATAAAATATGTGGTAAGAGCCTTCAGGCCTATGAAACTTGCACATTTTGTCAAAGGCAATCGTGGTGAATCTTCGCTGCAACTAAGTCAGCCCTCAGGAATAGAGGATGAGCTCTTTTATTTTCCTTATTAAATTCAGAACATTTCTAGGTTCCTAATATATCAGAGGCCAAGATTTCAGGACATTTTAAGACACCATAGGATTTCATTTTCCTCCCTTCCACATCAGGACAAAAGTGCAAGTTTTATCACCTCCACTACTGCTCAGGAATTTAAAGGCATCCTACAGTCCGACTGGGGCAGAGAGCTGCAGTCTGTATCTGCAGCATGGCTAGATTCAGGTGAGGCACAGAATCTGACACAGAATTTATCAAGAATGGACCAATCTCATCTTGGGAAGGTCAGAGCTGAGGAGATCAGTGTCCTGGGGTTAAACAGGAGAGAAATCTGGGTGACTTCTGGCTTGACAGTTGGTCACAGCAGTGGGGACATAGCGATACAAAGTATGGAGCCACTGCACCAAGAAATCTTGTCAGTCTATGGTAAGTACTCTGGATAGCTCCTTGGGAAGGGATTCAACAAACTCCCTTGAAGTCTTTGCTTTATTACAGGTCATCAGCCCAGGCACAGTGAGAGTCACAGGTGGAAGGAAGTCCTGGGAGACAGAAGGACCTGAGGTCGCTCCTGCTGCCCCCTATAACAGGGTGGTAGTGAGGTACTGTGAAAGGATAAGTGGCATAACGGTAAGGCTGGAAACTTACGTCAGATGGAGTCAACATCCTCCATAAAATCTGAACCAAGTTATTCTGCAGAAGGTGAAGATGGAGGAGGGGCTGCACAGGAAAGCAGAAAAGTTTCAAGTAGAAACGGGGAAGAATGCAATAGGCAGTGAAAGAAAGATGAAAACTATGAAAAATGTGTTTGCCAAGCAGAAGTTAGAGACCAGTTACAAAGCTGAAAACTAGGTATGAATGAGTTGATAGGAATTCAACAAATATTCATTGAATCCCTACTCCAAGCCAGGTTTAGATCAGGGGCATAAACAAATGAGGCAGTGTCAGGAGCTCAGGGCAGAGCTGGGAGACAGATATATAAATGGGACGTTACATTTTAGGGTGTGATGAGTGTTGTAATTGGGCAATCATGGAGCATTTTTGAGGGATAATCTGTAATGGAGCTGATTAGCAATTCTGACTTTTTTCTCTCCTGTATTGGGTTTGGCAGCCTAAAAAGAACAGTTATAACCAAGGACTGCAGGGACCCAGAATTATAGCATGATAAATTGGGTGTGGAAACTTAAGTGTGTCCATGAAAAAAATGTTCCTTGTAGTATTCCAGCACCTTGGAGAGTACCGTGCTCAGTGTAGGGCCTCATAGATATTTCTGAAATCAGAAGATGAATACATGAATTAATTAACAAATCACCACAGCTTTTCAATGGGTAGGGAGACATGTAAACAGAAAAAGAGAACCCAAAGGATTATGAGAATTCAGTGTCAGGAATAGGACTTGATAAAAACATACCAGCTTTGCCAAGGAAATGGGCTGAAGAATAGAAATGACTTAGATGGAAATGATGAACTTTTGGTAATCCTCCAGGAGGCATTGTAGGCACTGAGACAAATGGTGAGGGCAAGGACAGAGAGGAGGACGGCAAGCAAGGCACAGGGCACATGGTTGGTGGGAAAATATCCAGGAGGTTGGTAGATAACAGCTATAAGAATAGCAAAAATTTAAAACAAGAGCCCGGATATGTTACCTTGAATCCTCCTCCTCCAGATTAGGCAGAACAGGAGAATAGCCTTTACTTGATATGGTTTCCAGAAAAGTGCAGTCCTCTACAGTGAACTGAGCTGGCTCTGGGCAAACTCATAAAACAATCATCATAGCCGACATTTGTTGAGCACTTATTATGTCCCAGGTGCTGAATTAAGCGCTGTGCCTTCATGACCTCACATAACACTCCCCGTAATCCACAATAAACAGTACCATTATCAGTCTTATTTTTAAACTGAGCAGACTCAGGCTGTTAAGGTTTATGCTTACCTTGCCTAGTCACAAGCCACTAGTGGCAGAGCTGGGATATAAATGCAAAATCACACTCTTAACCAATAGGCTATAGAAAGGAACGACATAAATGTAAGGTCTGTGGTGAGTGTGGTAATTTTATGTGTGTTTGTGTGTTTTTGATTAAAAACATAGAACTGTATAAAAGCCGTGGAATGAGTCTGTAAATCCTGCTGATTCTGCCAATGACTGAGCAGGGCTCTGACCCAGTGTTGAGGAAGAAGAGTAGCTGCCAGGATTAGTCAACACAGGCCACTGCTTTCCTTGTCTGCTCAGACACAAGGCACAAAGGGGCAGCGATAAGAGAGCAACTTCTCTGCTCAGCTTGGCTCTGGGTGTTAGCTGAAAAGGAAATGACCAGAAGGTGGCCTAGACACACCTGAATGAACAAACCAATACAAGCCTTAAAGAAAAACTAGATTTAGCCCAGGAGTTAGAGGTACACAAACTGTTATCCCAGAGGGCGCTTGGTTTAATAAAAAAGAAAAACATCTTCAAATAACCACAGCTTCCCATTTCAATTTAAAACTAATTTTATGGCACACAGTTAAGTTATTTCCAATGCAAAGTTGCATAATATTACTCCTAACCATAACCAAAGGAAACATATTTTCTCATTTCCCACTCAGCTATTGAAATCGTTAATGCTGCAATACAATCCCTATTACATTATCGTAGTGACAATCACAGAATCACAGCATCATCTCATCAAGTCATCTCATTTTCCAGGAAGAGAACATTTTTCTGGGTTTGCGGTATCTGCAAATTTTCAATTGAAAGCACCAACTAGTCCTAGATACGATGGGAAAAAATTGAAATGAGAGTTGATTGGTGTGTATAGTGGGTGTGTGTGGTCTCAAAGCTTTTGTCATGACCGCAGGATTGAAAACCATCGCTCTGTAGAAGTGGATATTTTCTTCCTACGATACTGGCAAATTAGCACAGTCAGACAAATGAATAAAATGATGCTGCTGGCTCTTTAATCCCCAGTGGCATCTTCTCCCACAAATTTTGAGCTTCAGTGCAGCAGACACGGCAGGATCAGTAGCTGCAGAGAAGATGCTTCACACTTCTCCACTGACAAGCGCAGCAGTGCACATGGCCAGCAAAGAGACTGGCAACAATGCACCACGACACAGATAGCACATGGTTTTTCATAAGGAAAGGAGACTGCCTGTAACCAGCATGTAGGGGCAATAGACAACATAAGTCCTGGCAAAAAAGCAGGGCAGAGAATATACTCCTGACTTTTATATTATGTTTAGAAGAAGTGAGATAAAAAATTAGGATTAGAGTTGGGCTATAACTGCTACCATTGATCTCATGCACTAAGCCAGTAGTTACTTCTTACTTCTACAGTATCCCCTCTAGTTATGGTTTTGAAATAGACCGTTAATTCTGCCAACTCCTCCATTTTTTTTTTTATCTGTTGCCCAGGCTGGAGTGCAGTGGCGTAATCTCGCCTCACTGCAAGCCTCCTGGGTTCACGCCATTCTCCTGCCTCAGCCTCCCGAGTAGCTGGGACTACAGGCATCTGCCACCACGCCCAGATAATTTTTTTGTATTTTTAGTAGAGACAGGGTTTCACCGTGTTAGCCAGGATGGTCTGGATCTCCTGACCTCATGATCCGCCTGTCTCAGCCTCCTAAAGTGCTGGGATTACAGGCGTGAGCCACTGCGCCTGGCCTCCTCCATTCATTTTCTTTCTTCCCTGAACCAAATCCTATCCTGGCCTGCATCTCACAATAACAAAGAAATAGGGAGCTGGACACAGTGACTTACACCTGTAAACCCAGCACTTTGGGGGGCTGAGGTGAGCAGATCACCTGAGGTCAGGAGTTTGAGACCAGCCTGGCCAGCATGATGAAACCTGTCTCTACTAAAAATACAAAAATTATCCAGGCATAAAAGTGGGTGTCGATTCCAAGTCTTTGCTATTGTGAATAGTGCTGCAATAAACATACGTGTGCATGTGTCTTTATAGCAGCATAATTTATAATCCTTTGGGTATATACCCAGTAATGGGATGGCTGGGTCATATGGTACATCTAGTTCTAGATCCTTGAGGAATCGCCATACTGTT
>NW_012104976.1:1582706-1604078 GCF_000951045.1 Mandrillus leucophaeus | reverse complement strand
AAAAAAAAAAAAAAAAAGGGAAAGAAATAGGGGATTCTGGAATTTATGTCTACAATTTTCCCATCAATGCTCCCTAGAGTTTAGGTCTGCTCCCAGCGTGACCAAGGGCCCAAGGCCCAGTTCCTTCATTGTTTTGCACAGAAACATCTGATTTTAACGTGTACTACCAGCCTTCTCACATTCTAAAGTTAAACAGATGCCTGGTAACCTACAGAACCCAACGTCAGAACGCACTAGTCATGAATTCCTTATTTCAGGAAGAAACAGCCCTCCAAACTCTAAGCTCTTTGAAGCTAATATTTGTGCCTTATTCATCTTTGTATCTAATAAAGTAGAGATGTGAGATACATCTTTTGGCACTAAGCAAGAACCCCACAAACATTTGTGATACCTGATATCGGGGTTATTATTACTTCAAAAAGAAAAGATAGAAAATACCTTATATATGAACAAGATCTGACCTTTGATCTAAGAGTAAAGAATTGATGTTTATAGTTGCAAAAATACAACTGGAGTATTAATTTTTAGCAGCATTATTGTAAAAGGCCATAAGGTGGTGATATGACTCCTTGAAAAACCTATTTTGTTTTTTTGGCTTAGGAATGAGAAAAAGCTGAAAAGTGCTCTTGTTTTTCTGTCTCTCCATTTCTTTTTTTTCTTTCTGTCTCTATCTTCCTCTATTTCCTTCCATATTTCCTCTACTTCTTTCCACATTTCTAATTCTTTTTTCTTTTTTTTTCTTTTCTTTTCTCTTTTTTGAATGGGTCTCACTCTGTCACCCAGGCTGGAGTGCAGTGGCATGATCTCGGCTCACTGCAACTTCCACCTCTGGGGTTCAAGCAATTCTCCTGCTTCAGACTCCCCTGTAGCTGGGATTACAGGTGCCTGCCACCATGCCCGGCTAACAATTCTTTTTTTTTTCTTTTTACTGTAAGTTTTTAAGATATTATGAAAGTATCAGGGACCATGTTAGATACTGCTAAACATAACCAGTAGGCATTACAGCAAAAAAGTCAACAAATCCTGAGACTTTAAGATTAAAGCCTTTGTTAAGTTATTTATCTTGTAAATAGCAGGCCATGAACTTGAATTCAGAACTCAGTAATCTAAACACCATAACTCATTTCACCATATGAACTCATTTTCATCCCTCCCTCTCTCTCAACAGAAAATGAATAAAGAACATTCCCTATTTTATTGGCAATAGTAAATACAAGCTCCAGCATACATTTTAAGAACCAAAAATAGAATATTTTGTGTTCCTTTCTCTATAAGATTCTGAAAAGTGAGCTTGTATTTACTAATTCCCATTTAATATTTTCCATGTGAGTATGTGACTTTTATAAAAAGAGTACTCCAATCTAAATTATTTACAATTTAGTTATTCACATTGTAATTTGTTACAAACACATCAAATCTCTATTTTAAGGAAGAAAGAATGTGTCTCTTTAAGTGATTTGTTCATGATTTTCTACTGTTATTCAATAACTGCTTGATGCTGAGAACGCAGAAATTTTCATTTGAATTCTTCTATTTAAATTTTTACATCACTGGCTGCAACCCCAGGGTATGGGCAATTTGTAATGTTAGCAATTTTTTAGATGCTGAATATTAAAATCTACTTTTGTATTTCAAGGATTATTTCTAATTACATGCACAATTGCTGATCCATCTGCCTTCTACATAGATGTCTGTGGTTATATATGCTTGAATAATTATTGAAAATTAAATAACATCATAAACAGTCAAATTAATTTCTTTGAGCATACCAAAGGCAGGAAGCCTGCTCTAGGATAAAACATTATTTGCCTGGAGAAACATAAAGACAGATTTATCTTACACACCAAATTTCTCACATTCTATTCTAACTTGATAGAGTTTTTAATTTTTTTTCCTTAAACCTGAAAGTTGAAACACACAACACTTGAGAAGTATTATGGAATAGCAACACACCTTAGCTAGATGAGTAATTAAAAATTTTAGTCTAAATATATTTCACTGTCAAAATAAGTCCATAGTGTGTCTCTTGTAATAACATGACCAAGTATAGCAGTTTCAGTAAGAAATGGTTTCCTTGAATATTTTAAGATAATACAGAATTGTAAAAGGAAAAATTCATTGCTTGCCTTCTATTTCTACAATAGCAGGATTCACTGTAAAGTACAGAAGGTTGAACTGCAGGGTCTATGAAAATTGAGTTAATCCAAATTTCAGCAGAAGGCTTGAAGAAAAGTTTATTGATGAGAAAACACACACACACACACACACACACACACACACACACACACAAAACAAATAAAACACGGGACAAAGATCACCGAGGCCCAAGTTGCAATCAGATGGAAGGCAGAGGAAAATGAGGTTCCATATTTTAAATGCAACCATATTTTAAATGCAACCAAGATGGGTAGATATTTACAGAATAGCCTTCCCAGAGTAGAGAGATTTAGAAAGCCCTAGAGAATGCAAGTTTGAACCTTGTATTTCCACTACAGGTTCTTTCAGAAGGTGAAATTTGGAAAGGGCCCAGACACTTGCTGTAATTGAGGGTATCTGCTCACCTCCAGTTGGTCTCTAACAAACTTTTGGGGCTCAGCCCTGCCTCACAGGGATCAGATCAGGGCTGTGAAGAATAATGGGTGGACAGGTATCAACACTGTCTGAGACTCAGCCTCATCTTGGCCAGAGAGTTCAGAATACGGGGACTGGACCATGCTTAAAGACTGAGGATGGTGTGATTTCAAGGTAATATCAATATATGAAGAAGAAGAAGACTTCCAAATCAAACTTAATAACCAAGGAAAGATCTGCATTTCAATATGGAAGGGTACTCCTTTTGCTAAGCACTTTAAAGACCCAAATATACCCATGCCAGGGACATTTTAGTATGAAGCCTATAAAGTAGTACACTTGCACACACAACACTCTCCTTTTTTTTTTTTTTTTTTTTTTTTTTTAAAAAAAAGAGATAAATGTGGCAACCAGGTGAAAGGAACAAGGTAATTCTAAAAGTCCTAGCTTTCACTTGGCAGGAGATTTGGGTAATAGCTTGCCAATTGCTGGTAACTGCTGCCAAGTATGAGGACTGCTGTGCTCAAATTGCTGGCAATGGCCACCTATTGTTTGAGAATGACTGTCTTAGCAGGGGACTCTGCAGAGAGGCTACTCAGGTCAGCAGGGAAGAGGATTTGGCCAATACTCCCAAGTGGTCATCATAGCCTAATGCAATGAAGTCACAAGACAGCAGCTTTAGAATGAGGACAAGTATGAAAATTTCCCTGGAAAAGATTCTGCATCTTGAACCAGTATATATATTTAAATCTGCAGATAGATATATCCTCTGCAAAATAAATTACAAAATAGTATCAATAATTATCCACTCTAATCACTGAACATTTACAAAATCATAGTGAGCAGCTTGCTGGCTTTTCTCTCTTGGCTGGTGTTCTAGTTCTTTAAACTGAGTGGTAATACAGTACACAATAGTTCATATATGTGAAAAAAAGACCCACTTTGGAAATTTTGCTTGGGGAACTCAAATACAGACACCTTGACATTTCTTTTATAGCCTAATTTCTTAGCATTATCTGTGAAATACCGCTTAAAGTGACTTAAAACAAAAATTGGATTTTAATTCTTGAAAGTTTTTCCCTTTTCTGGTCAAGAGACAATGCAGACTCTACAAGCTCTAGAGTATATCAGAGCTGGGATTAATCCTAACTCTTCCATTTATAGGTTGTGTGATTATGGCCCGTTTCTAAAACTCTCTGAGCTTCAGTATCCTTGTTTATAAAATGCAGCTAATCATGATGCCCTCCTCTGGCTTATTGGAATGAAATGAAATGAGAGTATATGTGTAAAGCAGTTCCTATCACTAAAAAATGTAGGCTATCATCAATCTCTCTATCCATGGTGTATTGTACAAAAAAACAGGATCTTAAGTCAATGAATCTGGCCTTGGGTCCTGATTCTTCTATTTACTAACTGACTCTGGCAAGTCAGATTTCTAAACATTAATTTATTTATTGATAAACTTGGAGTGATTATATAATGCCACATTATATAATACCACTTCAGTGTATTATTGTGAGTATTAAATAATGAATGCTAAGTATGTTTGGCAAAGATAAACCAAGATATAAGTTATCATCATCATCATCAACCTTCAGTAAATGCCAAAATCATAACACTGTCATATGTCTTCCTCTACCATAAACTGAGTCTCACTGCATAATCCATCTTCCAGCTCAATGGGGCCATGTAACCGAAGAGGAGAGAAAGGTACTTCAATGACTGCTGAAATACCAGTGAAAATGATAGTAAGTGAAAAATAAAGCCTTAATTTCCAGCATTGTAAGAGTAAATGGTTCCTTTATGATTAAAGCAGCAGAAAACAGTTTGAATGGGCTCCTTGATTTGAAATATTGTAATGTACAACTAGTTCTGCTTGAACTAAAATATGGGTTATTGCTGGCCCTAAATGAAAATGTCCTGAGAGTGGGGATACTATCCAGTACTAGAAAAAATGTGAATGAGTCTATAAGGAAGTGGATATCCAATAGTGTCTATTATCTTTCTCAGAAGAAGGGGGCAATTATGACATTTTTCAGCATTTAGAACCATTTGGCACATACAAGAAGTAATCTATAAAGGTGTTTTCAGGTTTATACAGCTTTAGAATCTGACAGTTAACTTTAAGATCTTGGCAGTCTAATTAGCCAGGCTTTCTGTTTTTAATCAATTGACTTAATACACTAAATAAGAGAATATAAGCTTGATGCCAACCCTACATGGTTGACGCTGTTGGCCAATAAAAACTGCAAATGCCAACTTCTCTCACTACTTTATTAAATTTTAAATTCCACACAAATAACTAGTCTTATCATTTCAGATAAGCTTTGGTTTAAATTACATTTAAAATATTTTTTTTCACTTAGTAAGGAAAATCACCCCCTCTCTCACTTCTTCCCTACCTTCCCAAGTCAAAAACAAAAACAAAAAGTATTTTTCAAAAAGATCTTTTACTGAGGTGATTCATAAAACTTACACTGCTATAGTTTTCTAGGGAAACTTAGCCAATAATCTATGTGCCAAGTCCTTTGTGCAAATTAATTTTTACAATTACAAAATGCTTTGAACACAGTTATAAAGGCCCTAAAATCTGAAAAGTTATCATCATCAGTTCGGGGAAAAGGCATGAACTTTTTGACGTTTAAGCAACATCATTTTGCTAATTTCCTTTCTTTGCTGCTCCTTTTTCTTATGAAAAATATAAAGATAATTCAAGGACTGAAAGGGCAGCCTAAAAATGCCGTTGTATTTAACCAGAAGAGGTTAAGCAAACAACTCTGCCTGAGAGAGAATTACACGGAACAGACCTTCCCTAGGGAGGGTATTCTGTCAGCATGACCCAGTGTTCAAAGGCCTCAACAGCATAATGGGTGATCAAAGCCCTTGCTACGACAGTATAAAATCCACTTCATCTCCATTTTCCTGAAGGGCACAACAAGGCTTAGGGAAGCTAGGTAATAAGTCACCAACACGGTAAGTGTCTGGACGATGAATTCAGTTCGGATATATCTGACTAAAAAGTCTGTAGTTCTTCTGTTTCTCAACAGACAGGATCCTTCTGTGTATACTGAGGCCTTGGGACTAATAAAACACTCTTAGGTCTCATCTGGAACAAATATTCTATAAATCAAGTACTCAAGCTAGTGCCGCTTGTAGATTCCAGCCAAGCAGGCAGGGCTTGCTGTCTTCCCTCTACCTCTTGCTGGTACTTGAAGGGCTGAAGCAACTCAAATTTCAAACCTGGTCTTTCAGGTTTGAACATCTGTCAAAGTTGGAATATAGAACATATTTTATTAGTTTTATTTATTACATTTTACATTTTTACACTTGCCGTATGTAACTCCCCTTTGTTCTCTTTTTGATCCCAGACCTGCAAATTTTAAGGCTACAGGCATGTTTTGCTTGGCTGGCACAAAATATTGCTTCTTTTCAATTTGAACTAACATGTATAATAATCAGGGGATTTCACAAGAAAACAGTACTTTGTAGAGTCTCTTGAAGAAAGCAATCTGGCCACTTCAGGGCAACCTTCCGGACTCAATCATCTGTTGGGATTAAATAGCTGCTGCCCCCTTTTAGGCAGGGTGAGACTGGCTATTTGGTCACCTTTATTGGTTTACAGTAAAGCTTCCAACCAGAACTTCGAAGCCAATGCCCTGCTTTCCTGGGAGAAGCAGCTCGATGACCAGCCACATTTCACTCCCTAATGTTACCTATCTGCTCACATAGGCATCTGAGCATAAGACCCCTGATCTAAAGAGACCTTATGTATTATATGAATCATCTCACCTAATAGGATCATCTGGGGAAATTAATCTAATTGAGTTTGTTTTTTGAACAAGGAGGTGTCATTTGGGGTGACTGAAGATATAACCCCCAGCCTCACAACTCTCTCATTTAAAACAAGAACATGTAGTAATTACTTAGATTGGGAGAGAAGCCTCTTAACTATGCATTTTTCCACTGTTTAGGGCAGGTGGACGAGCAGTTAGTTAGGGGAGTCCTTTCTGATTGTTCTCACTGGTAGCCCCCTTTCCTCACCCACTAAAAAAGCCTCATTGAAAAATAATGAATCCAAACAACAAGAATATAATTTGCATCCCCAAGTTGGAATCTTAATATTCAAAAGAAGGGCAATTTTATTTGTGCTTCACTCTGTACAGTCATTTTTTTGAATATTGAAAACTCAATGGTGATCCTAACTTAAGATCAGTAAACACCAGCATATGGTGCATGAAAGCAAAATTAATTATGGCCTCAACCTCCCTTCTTACTTCTTTCTCCTCATCATGTATTAATCTTCTGGGTACTGTTCTACATGTTAAAATACAGAGTATGAATTGCTGTTAATATGCTGTTGCCAGGTTAAAGTAGTAGAGAATGTGAAGATGTCAGAAAACAAATCCCAGAGAGAAATGAAACACTGTTTTCCTTAGCTCATGATTACCATACAAATAGACTCCTTCTGAATTTAAATTACAATGACAAAAAAATCCTTTACGTTCACTTAAACACACTGACAGGGATGGAAGGGCAGAGGATCCGCACTCTGTAGATGGGGATATTATCACCATCCCTGCAGTTTCAGATGCAAAAACACAATCCCACAACACAAGCTCGCTTTGAAACTTGGAAAGTATCATGTTGCAAAACATTACAGCAGACGACATTTCTTGAATTAAAAGCAAAAATCTGTTATCTTCAACCACAAGGAAAAGTTATTATAAACAACGTATGGAAAAATCTAACAAGCACGTGGAGAGAGGAGTGGAGAAAGAATGACAATTTCTCTAGTAGAGCTGTGAATGTTTCCACGATCAAAAGCTTAATTTTAGAAATGCCCAGTCACATTCAAATATCACTTATGATCTCAAGCTGGAAAGGTTATTTGCTAGGCAACTACACATCCAGAGGTGGCTCTGAAAGGGCTTTGTTGTATAGTATAAAACACCCATGACTGAATATGGGATAACGCTGTCTGAAATAGATGCTTGGCAAGGCAAATTCCCAAGCAAACCAGGACAGTAGAGAAAAGGATGTGCCTGGCTATCTCTCTGCTTCCACGCCCTCATGAGCACCTTGCCTTTTCTACCCTTGAACAACTTGCCAACACTTATCATGTTTAAAGAGCAAGTGCAAATCTTACCTACTCCCTGACCCTTCGGCTTGGAAGATTAATGCATAGCCTCTAGACTGACTATAAATTTGAACCACATTACTTGTTATCTTTGAGAGAGAAAATTCTAGCAAATTTATTCTATCACTAATTTAGCTATTCATTCATTTATTCATTCAACAAATATTTAATAAATACCTACTATTGGCTAGTCACAGTTCAAGAAACTATATCCAATGGTGAACAAAAGGACAAAAACCTTGTATCCCTGGAGCTTCCAGTCTAGTGAAAAAAATAAAAGATTAACAAAATAAATAGGACACATATATACCTTGTTAGATAGTGATGAGTGATAAAAAGAAATAAAGGGGGGAAGGGGCACATGAAGAAGTGGGAATTGCAATATTGGATGGGGTAACCAAGGAAGGTCTTGTTAGAGGTGACACTGAGGAAGGCCTTGAAGAGAACTAGGGGGCCAGTCACATGGATATCAAGAAGAAGAGAGGTTCAGGCAACAGGAACAGCAACTGCCTTGGGGCAAGAGTGTGCCTGAGTGCTTGGGGACATGAGGAGGGCAAAGAGGAGTGAGCAAAAGGACAGAGAGGTAATGAACGGTTGCACGGAGGGGGAAGGAAGGCAGCAGATAAGACCTGTCCTTGGAGGCTTTGACAGACACCAAATTCTTTAAGCATCTGTAAAACAGTGAGTATTATCAACACATGTCTCCATCAGCTGTGAAGAGTCAATTAGACTTTAGCACAGGGTCTGGCACACATAAGTCTCAAAACCTGTTAGGAGAGCACTAGTATCTTCTCTGTGATTACACTAACCATAGGAAAGGCTTTTCCCACTCAACCAGGAGCTCCCTGAGGGCTGAAGCAGTTGGTGATACCTTCCCTGTCCCCAGAAGAGAATGCTGAACCCTGGAAGCCTCTGGAGTCTTTGTGAATCCTGAGAGCTTTCCGGCCTGGGGCCAGGGCTCTGGGTCAGCCATGCTACAGCTGACCTTGTTAAAAGTCCTACTTTTACAGTGCAATTTGGTGCTTGAAATGGGGGAGGCAGGTGATGGCAGACACAGTTTGTCCCAGGGCACATTTGATTGGCAGTTATAACAAACTGGTAGTTCAACACTTGCTTTTGTTTATTTATTTATCTTTATTGATACTTAGTAGATGTACATATTTTCAGAGTACATGAGATAATTTGATGCATTTATATAATCAAGTCAGGGTAATTAGGATATCCATTACCTGAAATATTTGTTTTTTCTTTATACTAGAAACATTTGGCTTATTCCCTTCTAGCTATTTTGAAATGTACAATCTATTACTGTTAACTCTGGTTACCCTATGATCTATACAACACCAGGTCTTATTTCTTCTATCTAAGTGCATATTTGTAACCATTAATCAATCTCTCTTCAATATATATCTCTGAAAAGATAGCAGCTTCTCCCAGTTAACATCACTTTAGAAATTTAAACATTTTAATATTTAACTGGGTACTATATGACCCAAAATAGAACCAATCATTTGAGATTCTTCTCTACACAAGGGCTGACTATAGGGATCACACACAAAATAGCTTCCCTAGTACACAGAAGTATTGTTTTACAATCATTGCTGTCTTGACAAATAACCTAGAATGCAGGGAAAAATTAAAGCTATAAAGGGTAAGAAACAGTAGTGATCAATAAAAGTGAAATGAAGGACTGCAAAAACAGAACAAAAGTCAGCAGAAGTGTGCTCTGACAGACAGACCTTACCTACCTTGAGGGAAGATGTGTTACTCATTTTGTGCTTCCAGGGCCTAGCATAGTGCCTAACATAGAGTAGGTTTTTCATATCTGTTTGTTAAATTAATTCATCCATAATTAATATACAAATCAAGGCAGAACAATATCATCAATTCATTAAAGGTCAGAGAGTGTTGAAATTAGCTTACTTCTGATGAGTTCACGTTACAGATCAAACCCATAAGGCATACAGTGCACTATGTTCAATATTTTGTTTATAATAAGGTTTACAGACATCTAACCCTAGTTTTACCACCATTCCTCTTCCTTTATTTTAACTATTAATACAATGATTGGCTGCCATAAAAAATAAAGGATCTATACCAGGTGGTTTAGTCACCTAGATTTCTCTGCTGCTTAAAAAAAAACTTACATACAATAATTGTACCTATTTATGGGGAATAGTGTGATGTTTTGATACATGAATACACTATGTAAAAGTAAAATTGAGCAATTGGAATATCTATCACATCAGGTATTTATCTTTTTTGTGTGGTGAGAACACTCAAAATCCTGTCTTCTAGCTATTTTGAAATATATAATGCAATACTGGCAACCAAGTCACCCCAATGTACAATAGAACACTAGAACTTATTGCTTCTATCTAAGTGTAACTTTATACACATTGATTAATCTCTTCCTATCCCCTCCTTTCCTCTATCATCCTAAGCCTTTGGCAACCACTATTCTACTCTCTACTTCTGTGGGATCAACTTTTTTAGACTCCCCACGTGAGTGAGATCATGCAGTATTTGTCTTTCTGTTCCTGGCTTATTTCACTTAACATAATGTCCCCCAGGTCCATCCATGATGCTGCAAATGACAGGATTTCATTCTTTTTTACAGCTGAATTGTATTCCATTGTGTATGCACATCACATTTTCTTTATCTATTTGCCCACTGATGGATGCTTAGGTTGGTTCCATATCTTGGCTATTGTGAAAACTGCTGCATTAAACATGAGAGTGTAAATATCTCTTCAGTACACCAATTTCATTTATTTTGAATATATATCCAGTAGTGGGATAACTGGGTCATGTGGTAACTTTATTTCTTTTTCAGGAATCTTTATACTGTTTTCCATAATGGCTATAATAGTTTATATTCTCATCAACAGTGCATAATAGTTCCCCTTTCTCCACATCCATGCCAACATTTGTTATTTTTATTTTTTGATAATAACCATTCTAATTGGGGTGGGGTGATATCTCATTGTGGTTTTAATTTGCATTTCTCTGATGATGAGTAATGTTGAGTATTTTTTCATATACCTGTTGGCCATTCATATATCTTCTTTGGAGAAATGTCTTTTCAGGTCTTTTGTCCATTTTCAAATCAGAATATGTATGTCTTTTTTTTTTTTTTGCTGTTGAATTATTTGAGTTCCTAATATATTCTAGCTATTAGCCCCTTATTAGATGCATAGCTTACAAATATTTTCTCACATTCTTTAAGTTTTCTTTTTACTCTGTTGTCTCCTTTTCTGTGCAGAAGCTTTTTACTTTGATATAATCCAATGTGTCTAGTTTTGTTTTTGTTGCCTGTGTTTTAGGGTTTTATCCAAAAATTCTTTGCCCAAAACAATGCCATAAACATTTTCTCTATGTTTTCTTTTAGTATTTTTATCACTTTGGGTGTTACATTTAAGTCTTTATTCCATCTTGAGTTTATTTTTGTATATGGTGAGAGACAGGGGTCTAGCTTCATTCTTTTGCATGTGAATATTCAGTTTTCCAAGTGCCACGTACTTAAACATAGAAGTATTAGTATTAGTACATAGTATAAGTACACAGAAGTATTGTGTTACAATCATTGTCTTGACAAATAACCTAGAATGCAGGGAAAATTAAAGCTATATGTCCTTTCTCCATTGTGTGTTCTTCATTGTGTATTCTTGGCATTTTTGTTGAAATTTTAGTTGGTTCTAATGTCTGTTGCTTTTGATTCTAAGGTACAAAATTCTAATTTTAGAGAACTTTTCTGTAGTTTTCCTAGGTAGACTTTCATCATGTAAAACAGATTATTCTAAACCTATCATAGATAAAGTAAGTGTTTTCATAGTGTGAAGCGCCATATAATAATCACGACTACAATTACTATTATGATTTCTATTAGCAAAGACCAACTCCCGTATTTCTCCTATTTATAAAAGTAAGGGCATTTTCCAAATAATTGTCTGCTTTCTTCCCCCACATATCAAATCGCATTAAAATCAAACATAATAGAATGACAGTTTCACAGAGGCAGAAGGGCACCATGGCACTGTGTTAACCATGCCCAAGTCTTTAACCATTTCAGTTAATGTTTAAGACCTGGCACAAAATTGATGCTGCAATTCCCAAAGCACTTTGAGAACGTAGGGTAAACCAATTTAAAAAGGAACTAATGATCTCTTAATTTTCCTTTGTGAATACTTATGAAATTTCTAGTACTATGTGAATTCTGACAACTTGCAGACTATGTCAACATAAAATTTCCTTCAATTCCTCAGAGGCAAGTGAATCCAGAGATGACATTTTGAAAACAGTTCAAATGTCAAACAGGAGTTTAAACAAAAGCAATTAGAAGAATTTCTGCCATGGTTCAATTTCAGAAAGGCATAAGAATCTTTTGCTACAAAAATGAGTTGAGAAATCCCTGCCCAGTATCAGTGATGCATATTATTCAAAGCATGTATTCATTTATTTATTCATTCATTCATTCTGTATTACCTTAGAGTATCTACTTTGTATAAAGTACACACAGGCTTCCATCCTTGGAATAGATAATAATTTTCTTACTCCTCATTGCATCCTGGTACACACCGCAGTGCCTAGCACACAGTACGTGTTCAATAAATATCACTGAATGTTGAGTGAAGGAATGAATGAATGAGTAAGTAAATGAGTAAGAAGCACCGTTTTCTCTATTTGGATAAATCATATTTTTTATAATGTAATTGCCAATATCTTTCTTATGCTATGGATGGCCTAACATAACAACAGAACATTTGGCTTTGCTTTCCCTTTTTACTTCCTTTTCCTGCAGCTTGAATATTAGAAACTAGAAAAATGCACCAGAAGAAAATTAGAAATCATTGCACAGAGAATCCACTCACTTTCCTTCAGCTGGTAGTTGTCTCTGTAGATGGTGAAAAACGTAGTTCTGTAATTACACGGAAAGCTTAGCAACTGGGATCCGTGTCAAAAAAAAAAAAAAAAAAAAAAAGAAGGCAAGCCATGGTTCACTTTAGGACACAAGGGCACCAAACACGACACTACTTTGAAGGTATATGAACAACCTGAAGGCACAGAAATTACTGAAATCCAAAAGGTCTGTCATGGTCAACAGTGAAACATTCGTAATTTGTAAGATTTATCCAACAGGAGTCTCATGGAAAGAGGCCTCTCTTACTTTCTTATCTTCTATGATTAATTTCCAAAAAAGTAGGCTTTTAAAATAGCTTGTTTACAACAATCTTCCTTTAATAAAAATGGACTAGAATGGTGTGGTCCCACCTGCTGTTTATACAGAGATGGCCACTTCACCAGTGCAATCAATCCAGGAGAGGAGCCCCTGATCCCGGAAATAAATGCAGCAAAGCTTGGCTACTGACGTGGATATACTTTCACTCCATGGGAGGAGTCTTCAAGGTCACCCTTCAGAGCCTAGTGATTCTCAGCCTACTTACTATTCTGATACCTTATTTATGGGATGGCTCTGCAGATGAGAAGCAGCAAATTAGAAGGCAGAGCCCTGAAAGAAAGAGGCATCCTGAGAACAGAAGTGTGTGCTGGCAAGCTGAGCTCAAGGGAGGAGACCCAAATATTACTGCACTAGATATCCCAGACAATAATGAACAGTCCAAGTGAAAACCTTGTATGCATGACAGGCTACATGATTTGCAGGGCTCAGCACAAAATAAAATTGTCAAGTCCTTTGTTCAAAAATTGTGAAGAATTTCCAGACAGTGACAGAAGGACACCAAGCATGTGGCCCCTCTGAGCACAGGGCCCTATGCGATGACATAGATGGCAGGCACATGAAGCTAGCCCTGCTTTTTATCATTTTGTTCAATAGATTATGTTTGAAAATTGAAAGACACATTAATACACTTTAAAAAGTGGTCCAGAAATATAATCTTTCTTTGTGTTTTATATGCCACTCAAAATGTTAAAAACATCAGTTATCTGGAATAACCCTAGGCATAGATAATTCTTCTGACTTTGAAAATAATAGATATGACTAAAATTCCAAGAGGCAACTTAAACAACAAGTTCAGAATTCACATTTACACACAGGTTTTTCTTTTACTGTGAGGTGTTTTTGTCTTGTAGACAGCCTGTTTGTTTTTAGGCCTGAGAAGTTTCCTGTTTTTTGTGTTCTTCCCACACCTATGCACACAATCCCAAATCCATAAAGGCTTATTAAATCAGAGTGGGATGAAAGCACAAAATAATTTAAGTCATTTACTAGCTATTACAACCCAGCAAAAGATTGATAGAGTTCTACTGAAAACATCTCTAATATTTCTAAACATATACAGGCAAATATAAATCCACCAACTATATTTGATTAAGTATAAAAGTGAAAATTTGGAGACTGATTATTTGAGCCCACTTTAAACTGAAAGTCATTTCACTGGGCACTAAAAATACCTAAATATGAAAATTAGAGAAATATGTCTAAATCTAGTTTCCCAATAAAACATTTTAATAAATATCCCCATTTCCCGGGCATGAATATCATTTCTTCAGAAGAATGCATTTCTCACTATGACAGAAAACAATTTAACTAAGTAAAAAAATGAACAATTTAGTATGTACATAGTCAAGATGAAGTATGTCTTTATAAAATAGGAAATTTTACAAAGAAGAGAAATTTACTTAAGTGGTGGGAGGTAAAATTGGATTTGTCGTGGTTAACTGACGTATCTGCAAAGGCTACATATTTTAAAATGGTCATTGGCAAAGGCTGAGCATTTTCTGCCTTTAATAGTCTGTTTCTAATATGATGGATTTATTTTACATCTCCTCACTCATGTTCTCAGAGGTTTTCCTTCCTAAAACAACCAATAAATATTATAACCATTCATTATGGCTGGAAAAAAGGTCCCATAAGCAACCTTAATATTATTTACTTAATCTCTTCATTTTAAAGCTGTGTGGCAGTAGCATTAAATGTCAGAGCATGTTGAAATTATTCTGAACTGCGAGGTCTTAAAGCGGTAAGGTCCTTGTTTTATTCATCCTTGTACACTCTGTGCCTAGCATTGTACCTGGTTTATAGCAGGCACTCATAAAACATGAACATGTAGTATATATCAGAGACTTTCAAGGCATTTAATCAGATTGATTACTCATCGATTTTCAAGAAAAGATTCTTTATAAGCAATGCATTTAATAATAGCTGTAACAGTTAACATTTGTTGAGCATTTTGTATGTGCAAGGCTAAGCTAAGTGCTTTATAAAATACAGTAGCCTGCCTAATTTTCTCAACATCTCAGCTAGTACACCCATTTTCTTGATGGGGAACCTGAGCCATGTGAAGTTAAGAAACTTGGCTATTGCCATATGGGTAGTATGTGAATGAAACGGGCTTCCAACTGAGAGGATTCCATCCTTCTTGTGGGTGTACTGGTGAATTTCACAGGGTAAAATTCTGAGAAAACAGGTGTTTATCATGCAAATCTTGTTTAACAGGTTAAAGATAAGCAGAATTGTCTAAAATAGAATAATATACTTAATGGAATTGTTGGCAACTTTTATGGAACACTATAGATAAAATTTAAACCAGCAAATATCCATCTAAGAACTATTAATAAAGAGAGGCAGGGCTTAATTCACATACATGCTGTAGATCATAACATTTTAGATTTTGATCCACAAAATTTCGCAAATGAAAGATAAAAAGTGATGGTCAACATCCAAATAGCATAGATGAAAACTCCCAGCAATAACACGACTTATAAAGAAAAATATCTTTCCCTGATATCTCCCCTACTTACCAAATCTAAAGGCTTCCTTCTTCTAGTCTTTAACAAAATTGTGGAGTAACTGACATTAGGGAATAGCTCTGCTTTCCTGAGCCTGACTCCTGACTGGGGATCCACAGTTAGAGTCTGTTAAGATATTTTTGCTTAAATAAAGAGAAATCTATTTCAAACACTGACAGCAAACTTATGTATTATAATTATAAGGGTATATTAGGGAATTTAAATGCAAGGAGCATAGCTGAGTTTTCGTAATGCCTATCAGAGTTTGTCTGTTGTCTGTCTGTCTGTCTGTCAGTTGCTTCATGCACAAAGGCACCCTATAGTTCTCAGGTTTATAACTCCACAATTCCACCATGGCCAGAAATTATCTCTGAATCCCAATAACAAATTCCTGGAAGAGAGAATCCTGGAGCCTGTGTCTACCGTAATCTAACTGGCTGAGACAAGGAGGGAAAGACGGGGTCAGTACACACAGGAAAGGAGGCTGCTATGGGGTATACGGATACCATCAGAGTTATTTCCAGCAAGATATCGTCTCTGTGAGGTTTCAAACCTGCTGCTCCTTTTCACTACACCCTCAAGACTGTCTTCTTCTCTCATGTTCAGCTCTTCTTCAAGTCACCAAGACCTGATTAACTGCATTTCTATTATCTCTCCCATCAGTCTCCTTTTTCCCTTCACTTCAATGCCACTCTCATATATAGACTCAAAGACTGTCAGAGATAGATACGGTCTCAGGGACCTCAATGGCAAATAAATGTCATTTCCCAAAACCAGCTCCCACTCAGGGTTAGGTTGAAGTGGATGCAAAGCGTGGGCAGGGTATGAAAGGCCATTATAATCGATTAATGATGTCTGCGTGGGAGAAGGAAATGCTGTAGCAGTATACACAGCAGGTATTGATGGTTTTTATTGTTGCTCAAACTCTTTGATTTGTAGGCAAGGATTCTGTGGCCTATAGAAATGCAGTAAACTTGTCCACTGTTAATAATAATGATAGGGTCTGGACTGAAATCTGGATAAGCTACGACTACCAGTGCACCTTCCAAGGCATCATATAAGTTTACTCTTGGGAAGTTGAAATATTGACGATACGGAGAGAGGTTTCTAGGAGTCTGAGAGAGGGTCCCTTGTTTACTTCCATCACAGTCCACTTATCAGGCACAACTTAATTTAGAGAACCACATATATAAAAATCAACAGATGGTCACAATCTTACAAGATGAAATGTAATTAACCCAGGTAAAGTGTCGTTCATAATTTGAAAACGCCAACTGCCTAAGGCCTTAATCATACAATGTGAACGTTGAATTAGCTAAAACAAACTCCGTCCATGTGCAGGTAATATTTAACATTTACTGAGAGTATACTACATGCACAATACCCTTTAAAATACTTTACATATCTTAACTCATTTAATGTTAATGGCAAGCCAGTTCATTAGCTGCTATAATTATTCACTTTCACAGAGTAAACTGAAGCTCAGAGAAGTTACTTGCTCGACATCTCATGGCCAAGAAGCTGGGATCAAAATGCAAAGAGTCTCATGTCCAAGCTCATGAGTACTACTCCATCTAGTTTCTTTCCCTCTGAAGGTTATTATGAAGCCTAACTATGACTATGTACAGCAAAGTAGAAAGCAAATGTGTCTTTCTATTACAGAGCAACAGCAACAGGACTGCTATCAATAACTCAACAAGGGTTGGTTTTATAATTTTATTGTTAAAGTTCCATATGCTTTCCCAGAATGATCTACCTCAATATTAATAAAGTTTATGGATTTTTAAAACACTTATACACTTTTATAAGAACGTCAAGAAGCTAAGAACAAAATTATTCAAAGATGACAAAAAAGGACAAGATCAGCATATAAAGTGGTAGCAATACTAAAACTGGAGTTTAAGTTCTCACAATCA
Organism: Mandrillus leucophaeus; assembly: GCF_000951045.1. Classification (NCBI taxonomy): domain Eukaryota; kingdom Metazoa; phylum Chordata; class Mammalia; order Primates; family Cercopithecidae; genus Mandrillus; species Mandrillus leucophaeus. Next base: position 1,586,705 of record NW_012104976.1, on the reverse strand, counting down.
ATAGATAAACTACTCTTCAAACTATAGAAACGATTCAGATAGCAACTTCAATGCTTTTTTTAAAAAAGGTGCTTTCAGAAAATTGCTTTAAAAGACTGAGAAATGGCAAAATGAAGGAAACTGATGAGATCCTGATTTATGAAGCATACTGAATGCCAGTCAATAGTAACTTCTATGTGACCTCATGGCCTTCTGTAAAAACACTCTTGCAAGACATGATGGTGTTATCCATGAGTTATCTTTCAGAAGTCTTGAAATGACTATAGTAATGCAATGACTTAGAAGTCTCTTGTCCAACTTCTACCCTTTTAGAACAACCCAGATAGTTAAATTCAACTAGATCATAAGTACTACAACATAAACAACAAACAGAAAACTATCTAGCTAAAACCAAGCTCGAGTGCTTCAAAAACTGCTGAGGTTCTTACCATTTTGCCTAGCAAAAAGAGTACTGCACTAGGAGTCAGTGATCCTTGATTCTGCCATGGGGTCTTCCTCCCTCCTTTAGGAGAACCTCACCCTTCACAGCTATTCTCTGAATTGCACTCATATTAGCTTCCTAGGGCTGCTGCAACTAAGCACTACAAACTGGGTAGCTTAAAAGAACAGATATTTATTCTCATAGAGTTCCAAAGGCTGAAAGTTCACAATCAGGTTGTCAACAGATCCACGGTCCCTATCAGGACTCTAGGGGAGCATCCTGTCCTGTTTTTTTTTTTTTTTTTTTCTTGGATTCTGGTGGTTTCTGGCAATCCTTGGAATCCGTGGCTTGTGGCACCATCACTCCAATCTCTGCTTCTAACTCCAGTCTCTGCCTCCATCTTCTCATGGCTGTTGTTGGGGCCTCCAACACAATAACCCCAAATACAGCACCTTGGCATACTGAGTATTTTAAGCTAAAGGAAACTGAGAAAACTACAGAAGCATAAAGATATCTCTGACCTTACCCTCTTATCTCTTTTAAAGGCCCTCATGTGACAGGTGTCCTGCCTTATACCCAGAGGGAAGGAATGTTACACAAAGAGGTCAAGAGGAATCTATACAAAGAGGCCTTGCTACATTTCCCCAGTTTATTACCATTAGGATATATGCTCAGGGTCCAATCATACTTCTACACAACTGTCCATTTTCCATCAAACCTAAACATAAAAATAACACGGTTTTCCCTTGGCTTTGGGTTTTCATTTCTGAAGACTCCTCTGTCTTATGTGGCTTCAGTTAAATACATTTGTATGTTTTTTCTCTTGTTAACCTGCCTTTTGTTACAGGTACTTCTGGCATGAATCTTGTGTTAGGTGAGGAAAATGTTACTTTTTCTCTGCAAGTTGTCTTCCCTCTGGGTCTGTGTCTCTATGTCCAAATTTCTCTATGTTTATGAGGACACCAGTCACTGAATTAGGGCCCATGCTCATCCAGTATGAACTTATTTTAACTTGATGACATCTACAAAGACCTTACTTACCAAATAAGGTCACATTCACAAGTATGGGCTGGGAGTTGTGTATCTTTTTGGGGAACGATTCAGCCCCTAACACACCTATAAACCGAAGTGTGTGTGCTCAATCATCCGAAAGACTTTCTCCACAAAGTTCTAGGACCATTAATGTATTTATTGAGTTTGCTCATGTTTTTCAAATTCAATAGCATTTATTTTTAGCATTAAGTCCATCAATCAGACCAATCCTAGCTCTGCACTGACCAGCTGGGTGACCCTGGTCAAACCACTTTTGTGCCCAGAGCCCAGAGTGTTTTTCCCAGGACTGTGGTGATTGCTGAATGAGCTAATACATGAACATGTTGGCATGGCTCGAGACAGTGAGTGGACATGTGCTCTGGGTTAAGGCTCCTCTTTCCACTATCCCTTCATACCTGAGGGACGCACAGCCTGGCAGTATCTAGGAGTCTCCCTAACAATGGCATCCAAGAAAGGAGAGAGGCGGGCAGCGGTTTCAATTAAAATTCACTGTTTCCCACAGAACAGAAGAAAGTAATAAAGCAATGCAGTAAATTACTGCTGTAGAAATAATGCCCAGATAGAAGAAATAAAAGAGAAATTTATGACCTTAATCAATCTCTTTTTTTTTTAAACACATAAATACAGCTCCATCATCTGCTCTATTTACGTGACTCTATCACCCTCCCAAATAATTCTCAGTAATTTCCAACAGCAGCTACACCATGCAGCTGAGCCCCAGGGTAAGGCTGGCTATCTAGAAATACCACCTCCATCACTACCTTTTCTCAGTGGCTTAGCAGGACGTGAAGCAGCATGGAACAAGGAACAACACAATTCTCCTCCTAGAATGAACTGTAGCTCTTGGAAGTGCCTCTGAGCTGCCCCTACCTGGGGGAAGGTCCCAGCCAGGTCAAGAGCATCGTTTCTCTTACGCTCTTATCATTTAGTTTATGACTGCTCATTCCTCTCTTCCTTTTATTAAAGCTCCCTATCCCTGCCTGTAATTCAGTTTTATAAAGAAACAGCATCTAGAAATCATTTTCCAAGTAACAATCCTGTTAACTCGAAGATCCAAATCTGCTTCTCATAAATGGGGTAAAACACATGCTGTTGCCCTGTCCTTTGGAATCTAACATAAGTGGGGAGTCAAATTACTTCCTATCACTGATAGCGGCACTAGTTTGCACTTAGCCCAAATATTCATCGTCCTGTGACGTATTGGAAGATGGGGATCCAGTGCGTGGCTCAGGGGCTGTGTGTAGTGGCTTATGCCTGTAATCCCAGCACATGGGAAGATGGGAGGATTGCTTGAAGCCAGGAGTTCAATAATAGCCTGGGCAACAGAGCAAGACCCCATTTCTAAAATAATAATATTAATATTAATATTAATAATAATAACTGGGTACAGTTGCACATACCTGTAGTCCCAACTACTCAGGAGGCTAAGGGAATTGCTTGAGTCCAGGAGTTTGAAGCTGTACTAAGCTATGATCATGCTACTGCACTCCAGCCTGGGCAACAGCAGGAGACTCTGTCTCTTAAAAAACAGATAGTGGTCTGGGACACTGGTCCAAGTCCTTATGCATCTGCAGTTCCCTGGGGCTTGTAAATGGGCACTGCATACTTAACAGGGATGCCAACACCTCAAAGAGCCTTAATTTACGTACATGACTGCAGAATCCCTGTCTGAGGTCACAAGGATTTTTCTTCCCCCCTTTTCATCTAGGATTCATCTAATGTAGATTGTTTCATTCCAGTGATGAAACAATCCACATATTGATCCGTCAGAAGGCTAGCATTAAGAAGGAACAGGATTTGGACCTGCTTAAGCATTTCAAGGGAAGAAACCCTGAAACTCAAATTAATCCCTTCATGCTGTTTTCTGGAGAAGGCTGTTCAAAATGCGCTCTGAGGAGAATTTTCTTACCAGCCAAATCCTCTCCAAATACTAAGAGGTGAGAAAATGGTAACTTAATTCACATGTATTCGGTTTGAAGTTTTATTATTATTATTATTTTTTCTCTAACGGATTCTATTTCAAGTATTCATAGAGCCTTAAAAATACAAAGAACCCGGAGTCAGAGGGAAGTGAGAGGCAGCTTTGAATTTCTTCTCTTTTTAATTTTTAAAAACTTGTAACTAAAGCCAGGTTAACAATAGAAAAACATACACATGTATTTAACTGAAGTTACATATGACAGAAGATTCTTCAGAAATGAAAACCCAAAGCCAAGGGAAAACTGTGTATTTTTTTTTGTTCAGGTTTGATAAAGAATGGTCAGTTTTGTAAAAGTATGATTGGACAAGGAGCGTACGTCCAAATGGTAATAAACTGGGAGAAACTTAGCAAAGCCTCTTTGTGCAACATTCCTTCCCTCTAGGTATTTCATTTTATTATTAATAATATTTGGAACGACTCTGTCTGACAGCTTTGACGAGAGCAGTGGATCTCCCAACACGGAGGTTGAGATCTGAGAAGGGACAGACTGCCTGCTCAAGTGGGTCCCTGACCCCTGAGTAGCCTAACTGGGAGACATCCCCCA
>NW_012104976.1:1480834-1578091 GCF_000951045.1 Mandrillus leucophaeus | reverse complement strand
TGATGGGTGCAGCACAGCAACATGGCACAAGTATACATATGTAACAAACCTGCATGTTATGCACATGTACCCTAGAACTTAAAGTATAATAATAATAAAAAATAAAAAATAAAAAATAATATTTACATGTACATATATACATACATATACATACATATTACATATAATAGTTATAGTGGACAATGCCATCACATCTCAATAGCCAGTCATTCATTTTGCACAGGGTGGTTTGCTAGGGGCCATATGGAATGGGGTTCTGTAAAGTATTCCACATTAGTGCAGTGGTTCTCAATGGGGGCAGTTCCTTCCATCCCTAGAATGTATGATAATGTCTGGTGATATCTTGGTTGTTACAACTGAAGCAAGGGGTGACCCTGGCATCCAGTAGAGGCTAGGAATACTGCTGAACATCTTATATAATATATAGAACAGCTCCCCACGATGAAGAATCATCTGACCCAAAACGTCCACAATATTGAGGTTGAGAAACTCTGAAACTGGTACTTACATTCACAATAAGTATACAAAAAAAAAAAAAAATGAAGCTACGTGAAGGCAGAGCGAGTCCACACTGTGGACTTAATTTCCAACAGCAGCTACACAAAGCAGCTGAGCCCCAGGGGAAGGCTGGTTGTCTGGGAATACCACCCCCATCGCTACCTGTTCTCAGTGGGTTAGCAGGACATGAAGCAGCATGGAACACAGAGCAACACGATTATTCTCCCAGAATGAACTGTAGTTCCCGGAAGTACCTCTGAGCTGCCTCTGCCCAGGATAACGTCCCAGCCAGGGCAAGAGCATCATTTCTCTTATGCTATATAATACAGCACGCTCTCCCACGCCAGATGGCTCACCCTGACCCAGCCCTCTACATCCTTGGAACCCCATGACCCCCACCCTCAACCCACAGTTGTGAGCTGATCAAGTGGGGAGCTGCACAGCTTCCCTGGGGACATAATGACAATGCAGAAAAGTTCCCTTTGTCCTTGTTCATGTGGAGCACATTCACGTGGATGCAAAGGTCATTGCTGAATTTAAATAACCCCCGTGATAAATCTGCATGAGCCCGATTTGTTCTACTGGACTTGTTGGATTAAATGAACACAATTTAATGTTCTATAGGACAAGGGCTCCTTTCATGGCTGAAAGAAGGAGCAAGGGTGATTTACAGTTTCATACATACTCATTCGCTACATTATCTGCCTTGTGCCTGTAGTTATGAATATCAACTCACCATCCGGCGGCCATTTCTACCCGTTCAGGAGAATTTAGCTTTTCATTAGGAGGGGCTCTGCCATCCGGAAAGAAACAAAGAATAAAAAACAACAACAGATTTCCACAGTGTTCACTGAAAAACAAGCACCAATATTTGGATCCTTGTCCCTCACCTTTTTTTCTTCTTTAAATCCCTATATTTATAAATAAAGTAAGGTTTCCTCCGCTTTTCCTACAAAGGGTGGTTTTCTAAGCAGATTTCCACCACACGGAACTGTGCATAAACACAAGGCTTAACTTACCTAAGATACCAAATTATTTCTGAACATCTGTATCTTATGAGCTAACACTTTTTATAATGATATATTAAAATAATGTTTGTTGATTCATTAAAGTAGGTCTGAACTCCACTTAATAATGAATTCTGCTTGATCCTATCTATTTGGAAATAATACAAGTGTATCTAAACATTATATGACCCAGGTTTTTTGTTAACTACAAGTCTTAGGAATCCATGTGATATTTTGCTCACGGATAGTTAAAGAGACAGGATTTTCATTTTTCCCCACTTGATAAAAGAGACAGTATAAGCAAGGATATGGGAGTTGATTTTTGGGAGTGGGTGACTGAATTAACTCTCAAACCCCAGCCCTGTAAGATGTTGGGGTAACTCATAAAGTTGGCTATCTTGTCTTCAGGTGTCTCTGGGCACCTTGTTACCTCCCTCTTTGGTTTCACATAGAGCCTTGCTAATCAGTCTCTCAGGAGAGCAACATCAGTATCACCTAGAAACTTGTTAGAAATGCAAATAATCAAACTCTAGCCTAAGACTCTATAGTCTAGCAAGCTCACCAGGTGATAATTTTCAAGTTGAAGTGCAGTCTGGATTTCTCTCCCTGTTACCCTCTCTCTTATCCACTATGTTGTATACCATACACCAAAAGGCAAGCTGCTGTTATATGCAGCTGGTTAAAAAACTAAAGACATCCAATATTTTAATAAGCGATCTCCTCCAATTTTAACAGAGAAAGGACATGTCTGTCCTGGGAATAATCAATAGTTAAAGGTAGAATTTGAGGTATTCTTACATCACACACACTTTTGAAGAGGGTTTCTTCCTCCTAAGTCACCTAAAGTGGGGGTAGCTAGTCTACCTACATATAAACTATGCTTTACTCAGGTTTATTTCAAGATGCTCACAGAAAGCAAAAGAAAACTGAACTTCACCTCTACTCAAATACAAGTGGAGATGCCAGCGAACGGAGCATGGGTCAAAGGGAGAGAGAGCAACTGGAAAAAGAAACTTAGAAATTCCTTGCCCTGGACAGTGAACCATCGAAAGATCTGGAATAAGCAACGATCACTTTCACAGGCAGACTGTCAATGCAGCATATGCTAATCCTGGATCTATGTTTTACAGACACAAAAGAAAGAATAAAGGGGTCTTTTTTATATATGTGTTTTTCCCTTTAAAATAATTCCTTTGAGAAGTAGGCCTCTCAGAAGGAAGATTGGAAAAAACAAAAAACAAAACAAAATGCAAAAACAAACAAACAAACAAACAAGACCCTTTAAAATTTAACTGTTATCAAACTCAGAAACAAAAGAAAAGAGATGTGCGTATTTGTTACTTCTAATATCTTACCACATTCCAAAAAACAAGACCCTTTAAAATTTAACTGTTATCAAACTCAGAAACAAAAGAAAAGAGATGTGCGTATTTGTTACTTCTAATATCTTACCACATTCCAAAAAACAAGACCCTTTAAAATTTAACTGTTATCAAACTCAGAAACAAAAGAAAAGAGATGTGCGTATTTGTTACTTCTAATATCTTACCACATTCCTGACATTTATGACTCTTAAAATTCGCTTTCTCATAATATCAAGCCTCTCAAGCTATCCGGTAAGCTTCACTTGTTTATATTCCCTGTATAGTTGTCTGGCCACCCTCTCTGCAGGTCAGCCCATTCTTCAGGCCCCCTTCAGGTCTGCAAAGCTCCCCTGTTACTCAGCTCTGCTCTGACATGTTACACTCTTCAAAGCTTGTCGTCCACAGAGCTCAACTGTTTTTTTTTTCTTTTGTTTTTGTTTTTAAATAAACTGCCTTAAATGGTTGCCTTATATCATACGTATGATGGTTCTCTTTTTCCTATGAGACTAAATTCCTTGAGTGCAGAAAGTATCTTCCAATGTATTTCTGTTATGTCTCCCACCCTGCTGACACCTGGGGTCTAGATCAACAGCGGTACAACATGCACTTTATAAAACTAAGTTGAAGATTTCAGTGCTACCTAGCAATTGCTAAGGCAAGACGTGGCTGCCTTTCAGAAATGCCTTCCTCAAGACAGTGGGGTCCAGAAGTAGTGTGCTTGTGGCTTACACAGACTTTTTTCTAGTGGGAAATACGGGATGATGATTATGATCGCAATAGTTAACATTTACTGAGTTCTCTACTAAACACTGGCATCTCAGCCCTGTATTAAGTGGTTTCCATGGTGTAGACATGACTAAAATAAACATTCCAAAGCCCTAGAAGAAATTTCCACCCCTGTTCCCCAATTCAGCCTGGATGACCAATGAGGGCCAGCCTGGACTCCCTCAAAAGAACTGGAAGGAAGCAACATTCCTGCTCACCCAAAAAGGCAAATGAACACCAGCCTGCTGGTATCTCCACCTCAGACACGGGGGTAGGCTGCATTTGATTGAATTTAACTGCTTGACCTGGAATTAAGCAAGAGTTCTCTCTACTGGCCAGAAAAAACCACACAGCATTACAACTTTTGTTTTCCTTAAGCCACAGGAATTACTAAAGAAAGTCCACAAACTACTGATTCTATGTGATTCTAGATGTGGTAGAAAAAAACCCAGTTATTTGTGTAGAGAACAGATGTTCAATAAGTAAATCTCTCTCCATTTGGGGTTTGGAATATCTGTTACCTGCTACAAGCTGTAGATCATAAGTATTGGCATTATTTGCATTAGTCTTAATCATTTTAATCTTTATTATGTAGCACATTGCCAAAGCAAAACCAAATTCTAAAAATTCCAACTCTTCGGCAGAAGAGGAAATGAAAGCTTAGTTTACTAGAGTCAACATCCATTTACTAGAGTCAACATCCATTTGAGAACAAATCTAAATCATAAACCTTTCCTAAATATACTGGTTAGTATGCCTCTATGTATGTATGTATGTATGTATGTATATATGTATGTATGTATCTATCTATCTCTCTCTATATATATCTCTATCTATCTATCTATCTATCTATCTATCTATCTATCTATCTATCTATCTATCTAATCTATCTATCTACACACTGGTTAGCTACATGTCCAGCTTCGTTACTGAAAAATGTTATATTGATGTAACTATTTCAGACAAATGACTCTAGACAGTCAGGAAGAAATGCCAAAAATTAAGGCTTCTATTAGAGAGTTCCTTGAGCTGTCTGAAGGCTGCCTCCCAGGCAGCATGATACTTAGAGCAACACCATTAACAAGAATTTCACCAGGCCTGGAGTTCTGTGAATCTCATTAGAAATAGGCATAACATGACTCTTACAGAGCTTTGTAGTTTACCAACAGCCTTCAAACACATCATGATGACATTCAGACTTCATGAGCAACCCTTGCAGAGTAAGCAAGGTCATTCTCATTTTCCAGATAAGCAAGTGAGGTCCAAACAGATTAAATGACTGTAACTACAGTAGAGTAGTTAGAATGGGGTATCAGCTTTTGTTGTGGGATACCAGGCACTGTGCAAAGGATTTCAGGTGAGGAATCCTATATTCCTTGCAACTATTTTTACTCACTAAAAACTACATTTAAGAGAGGTTCAATAATTTGCCCAAAGGTCATGAAGCTGGTAAGTTCATGAAGCTGGTAAAAACTGTCTAGTACAGTCTGTTTCCCCACCCACTGTGTTCTATGGTGTTTCCTAGTTAGAAAGCATAGAGCAAGCATTTGAAACTCAGGACTTCTAACCCCAAATGTGACTTCCTCCATGAAGCCCTCCCTGACCATCACTCCCACCAACCCTATATTTAGTGAAGCTCCCCTACTGGAATCATTTATTGCACTCTTTCGCTATATCATAAGTATTTGTTAAGTTCATATAAGTTTGGGTCCCTAAAGTCTCGGACCATATGTTAAGTTTATAACCCTCTTTATTAGATCTTACTTGAAAAGTAATAGGTACAATAAATGGTTAGTGATTGAATAAATGGATAAAAAGAGCAGTATTTTCTTATTACATGTCTGGAAACTACAAGGTATGCTATATATTTCTTTAGACAATTAGATAAGTTAGACAAAAATGTCATTCCTGGCAAAAACGATTTTTAAAAAGCTATGGCAAGAAGAGAGAAATTATGAACATGTTTAAGGATCTTATTAGCAACGTAGGCTGAACAGTGATAAAATAGGGCTTTCTGAAAAATTATGTTCAAACTTTTAAAGCTATATAAAAGAAAACTTTAGTTACATGAATGCATGTGTTCTTCTCTGAACTTCACATCCAACCCAAATTCTTCCCTCTTCCCTGTGACAGTTATTTTTTCTTTTATTCTTTTTTCTTTTTTTTTTTTTTTGAGACGGAGTCTTGCTCTGTTGCCCAGGCTGGAGCACAGTGGCGCGATCTCGGCTCACTGCAAGCTCCGCCTCTCGGGTTCATGCCATTCTCCTGCCTCAGCCTTCAGAGTAGCTGGGACTACAGGCGCCCGCCACCACACTCGGCTAATTTTTTGTATTTTTAGTAGAGACGGGGTTTCACCATGTTAGCCAGGATGGTCTGGATCTCCTGACCTTATGATCCGCCCGCCTTGGCCTCCCAAAGTGCTGGGATTACAGGCGTGAGCCACAGCTATTTTTTCTATTCAGTCCTAAGTAAAGGAAGAGAACAGTGAAAACTTCCCTTTTGCAGTTTCTTTAAAAAAAAAAAAAAGGGTGCTGGGCCCACCATTAATGACTCAAGTAGCAATGGGATCAAGATGGAAGAAGCAGAATCTGACTAGGGTGTTTCAGACTCCACTGAGTTGTGAAATGTGAAGATATCCGTGGCCTCAACTTCTTTACTGTGACATTGTTTTTGTTTTTGTTCTCTCTCTCCCTCCACCCCAACCCTCACTCTTAAATTTGCAAAGTGATTGAATTCATTTCTCTGTTCTAAGAAGCTCTTTGTCACACCAAAAAGTAAATCAGGAGGGCTTCCAGGGAAAGTTGGAGGCCTGTTCCCCAGATGCATGGTGAATTTTATCCACTTAATGGGGCTCTGAAAGGTTGGGCCAAGGCTCCAAATCTGAGTCCTCTCCTGCAGGTACAAGCAGGCCTCAACAGATACTGATAGTTAATACTCTCTTTGTCTTAAAATACAAGTCAAATCCCGATTCAACACTGTTAGAATGCAAAAGTCTGCTTAACAAAATGATTGATCCACTCATAATTCGAGAAAAATCAATATTTTTTTTCTTAAACCCTGACATTCTCTTTCATTATCTTAATGGGAATCTGACATTTATAAAATACTTGAGGTCAGCTACATGTTTCTGTTTAACAAACATAGGCAGGAGAAACAACCATCAACTAGATTAGTAGTTTATTAGGAGAGCTGAGTTTGTCCACACCAACAAATCTCAACTGAGCCTAACTTTTTGACCAGTATCAACTCACTTGCCCAGGGTGAAATTAATTTAAATTATTCTAAATTTCAATGAATTAAAACCCCATCCATCACAACTCTATTTTACTCCTTTGTTCAGACCTAAAGGAGGCAAATCACAAGAAAGCAATGAACCTCTCAGATCTGCAAAGAACTTTTCCAATGTGCATACCTGTCTCAGAATGCATTCAGCCAAATGCACACCTGCTACTGATCCTTAGGCCTTTCTTATCCTTACTCAACCAATTAAGTTTTCATTACAATCTCTAAAAATGTTTTGAGCAAAAGACCAGAAAATTGAAGTTATACATATTTTATGTAAAAATTGAGACACTGGAAGTTCTTTTAAATATGGATGCTTCCTTGATGGGTAGTACAGGAATCGCAAAAACATCTGGAATTTAAGGTGAAGGCTTTAAGGAGATCAGCAAGGGAGAAGTGTCTAGAGGTAGGGGCATCACAAAGCCAGCTTGCCCATAGAATCCAGCAGAGGCCAGGTTACTCTTTTTCAAGAAAGAGAAGGAAGCAGCTGGCTCTCTGAGTGGACTGGGAACCACATTTTATTATTATGAGTAAAGCAAATCTAAGGCCTTCTGTGAAAATCTGATTTTGATTAGCTAACTCCCACTCAAAGTCAAGTGAAATTAAAACATACCAAAGAGACAGAAGTGGCACTCACCTTTTCAGAAACTATTCTCAGAAAGGAAGAGGCTATTCTTTAGTAAATAAAGTAAATGAGCACAGCAAGGGTCAGGCTGATGAATTTAAAAGCTGGACTACAAACTAAAAAGAAGTCATACAAACATTCCCTTACCTGTTTTGATATTGATGGCAAAAAAATTCTGAGGATTTCCACTTGTAATCCTGTATGTCAGTTTTTCATTGGAACTAGAGTCAGGATCTTCAGCCTGGATCTGAATGACAGATATGTCTTTTGGAGAGTTTTCCATGACAACAGGATAATATATAGGTTCGGAGGTCAGCGGGGCATTGTCATTCACATCTTCAACTTCAATGTAGACCTCAATGGTGGAGTAGAGTGGAACAACACCCCTGTCTGTGGCATACACTGTTAGCCAGTATGATCCCGTTGTCTCCCGATCAAGAATGTCTGCGGCAGTGATGACCCCTAAGAGAAAAAAGAAAAAGTGTGACTGCCACAGCAAAAGCTAAGACATTAAATAAATAATCTCAAATTCCAAAGGACTGCACTAAATAATCTTGGTATATGAAAAACACCCAAATCCATAACATAAGGTTAAATTAAGATATTCTTTACATAAGAAAATGATTTTCAGCAGGACCATATTAAATAGTTTATAGAGTATTAATTACATTCACAAATACTTTATTTGAATTTTGGAGATAGATATCTCTCAAACAAACATGCACACAGATCTACACATACAGAAGAGATGATATAGGGGAATGAGAAGAGGTTGGGCCAGGGGTCAAAGCACTTCCCATGTTTCATGGGAAATCAGTGTAGTATCAGGTCAATATCTCCATTTGACCTGATATTGAATTGACTTCTTATGCAATAAAAAGCTCTCCTAGGGTAAATTATTTTATCTATTCATTTACAGAAAGAAGAAAAACCTTTCAAATATTCTTTTTTTGCCTGTTAGAGTAGAAAATATTTTGCCTGCAAAGAGATAACCCTCCTTCATACTCTTTCCCTGAAAATCAAATGTCACAGCCATTCCAACATAATCAGAGAAGAAGTCATATCAACACATGTTCCAAACGAGTTCCATCCCCCTTAAGAACTCTACAGAGGGCCCTAATAAACTCTGAGCCACTTTGAGAGATGCTCATGGACAATCATTTTAAATTAGGAGTACAAAATGCCCAATCTTTCCCATTTCATGGTTGAAACAAGTGCCAACCAGGAAATCAGATGTCTGCCTAAAAAGCCAGAGAAAACACAGTGCTCTTGTCTATCTTTACAACACTTACCCAATCACCAGGCTACAGAAACTTACCATAGGGACAGGATCATGAGCCCATTATGATGGGAAAGCTCTGGGCTCACTGTATAAAAACTGTAAAAGTAGTCAGGAGGCTCACAGAAAGCGTGAAATTCATGTAAATCCTTATACTATAAAAGACATTGTGAAAGGAGTCAAGAAACAGTTCTCCAGCTCTGCCCTGAATTCTCTATCCTCTGTATTCCTGTTAAACTTTTGTCTAAATAAGGCATATCACTTAGCCTATGGACACTGCATAAGCAAACTGCCAAGTACAGCACCCGGGAGGGAGGAGGGCATCTGTCCAGAAACAGTTATGCTGGAATACTCAAAGTTTCCTCAAACTCAAGACAGATAAAATATTTAAAGGGTGATAACCTGATTGATGTCGAAATTTCAGCTGCAACGTTAATTCACCAAAGAACTCTGCATAGTGGTAGGCCATGGGACAAAAGTTAATCTTAAATATTCTCAATGGAAATATGTAAAACAATTGGGTCCTGTAGAATACGGCTGATATCTGGTAGTTAGAAGCGAAATGCCAATCTGTCATTAGAGGAATAGGTACTAGATAACAGAATAGGAAGAAAATGAGGAGAAGTAAAAGCAACCACAACAACAACAACAACAAACTATTATAAACACAATGATGTGTGCTCATTGATTGAATGAATAAAGATAGCATTATAAACTGGGTTGACACTGCCATCCATAAGACCACCAGGATGACTAAACAGTGGAAAGGAGAACTTTATTGGCAGCCAATATCGGTTTGCAAACTGGGAAGAGATACTGTCCGGTGTGTGCTGAAGGTGCTCTCTTTTCCAAGAGGGGAAGGCCAGGTTGGTTTTATTCCTCACAGGGCCCATAGTACACAATGCAGTCATACATATTCAGCAGATTTGGGAGAAACATCATACATATTTATGAGAAGAGCTGAGCATATTCGCAGTGGGCAAACATACTTGCAATATACATTCTATGTTCACTTTGGCGCAGGATTTTAGCATTAAAATGAGGTGGAATTTGGCTCTTTACATCAAAAGATGAACGATAGGACACAAAGACAGCTTGTGTGCAGACTTCATAAGCCAGCTGATACTGGCTTAAGTCTGCAGTAGCTTATCAGAAAGCAATGTTTGTGAGACAAATCCTCTGTCTAACCAGAGTTTTAGTGGTCTGGGTTGTAAATCAAAGTTAGGACAATTTGCCTGGTAGCTCTTATTGTTAAGAGAGTCTAGTAGGAGTGCGGTTTTTCCTGTAGGAATTTAGAAATCTGCCATGCCAGCTGGGCCCTGAACCGCCAACCCAGATGTTACTGTTTTCTAACCTTAGGGTTCATCTTAGCTGATAAAGGACCATCTATTTTGGTCTCTCAGACAGAGTCAATTGTCAACATGACTTTAAGGAACAGACAAGGAGGGCTCTGAGGGTTGGATACCTGGCCAAGTGTGAGCACATCTGTCAGTGCAGGACACCAGCACATTATAGACACCGTGGACAGTTTTGTGGAACTCTCATGGCAGACAGTGCCATGAGCTGCCACTCAGGTAAACTGGAGCTCTGCAAGTCAGAGAAAAGATATGTGACAGGGAACTAAGTGGTCTCTGGGATGGAAACTAAGAGTAGAAAGGTGTGAGCTGCGGTGAGGGATACAGGTCACACACACAAAAAAGATGTTCTGCAGGCTCCGTGAGGCACCTCTTCACTGCCATGAGACCTGTCCATTCAATTTACAGGCATCCACTGGACCCTGTGCTGCCATTGGAGGAACGGAGATAATGAAAGGGTCTCTGTCCTCAAAAGACTCCCAGGCCTTTGGAGAATGCAGATCTTTATTAAGCAGATCTGTACTGAGGGGATAAATGCATAGCCAACAGCCAGAAGGGATCATCTGGTTTAGATCAATATACTAGGAAGAGCAAAGACTCTAGAATCAGAAGGGGATGGGAAGCAGGGGAAACAGCATTTACTGAGGATCCATAATGTGTTGTGAGACCTGTAATTCAATTTCCCTAAAATATAAACTTTATAGTTATCTCTTAAAGATAAGGACACCATGTTGATAACTTGCCCAAGGCTCCACAGCTAAATGCAGAAGAACCCTAGACTGTCTGCCTTGAATAACCCAGTTTCATATCTGGAATCCTTTACTTTCTACCCAATTGACCATAGAGAAGATGTTCAACCCAAGCAAATCTAGTTTTCATACCCATCTCTCAGTGTTGTGGTAATCATTAAATGTACACCAACAGTTTGGCAAAATGCATGTGGCATAGTAGATGCTCAGTACATGTTAAATCTATGTGAACCAAAAGCAATTCTATAGGTGTTCTTAATGGTAATCAAACCCTAAAGCAGGGGATGATCTTGAAAGGTAAGAAGTTGGGGATGGATTGTCATGCAAGATGTTTTTTCTTCTCTGGTCGTGTGCCATTCTCGCAGTCTTTGTGATTTGCCCATTACATAATTTTTTGGAGAAAGTATCTGGCCTTTTTGGGGAACATCAAGGTAAGGTCACTAAAAAGAGAACATAATTCAATAAGCAATAAAATCAAGGAAGTTTTTCAGTTTTATTTTCTTCTTGCCTGACTAACTGCCATGCCTACATTTCCACATGTGTGTGTGTGCGTGCACACACACACACTCCAAAGCATATACATATAGAGATTTGCAGTCACAAAATTGGTTTGCCATTCCTGGAAGTCACTAAATTATTTATTTTCTTCCACTGTTAAAAAAGGAAGATGGTATATCACAGCCTTTGGACATAAAAGGATTTTGAGAAGTCCTTAGATGAAATGCATTCACTAATACAAATTAAAATACAAGGGTGGGATTTCACCTTATTTTACTCTTAATGAAGGATCAGACATTTTCCTTAAAAATTAGATTTCTCTCTTGTTAAAATAAAAGATGTCTATGGCTATATTTACCAAGTAACTAGAAGTGTGAATGAGTATCTTGGAACACAATGTTCAGATGTCAGTTTTATGATCCAAAAATTTGAGGACAACTTGTAAAAGGACTGAGTCTGAAATGTGTTAATTACTGAGTTTCATCCAAGGCTCAGTATTAATCATATTAACACCACCGATGTCCAGTGATAGCATTTCTTCACACCTATCCTCTTATAGCTAATGATGGTCAACATAGTCACAACTAAGAATGTAAATCCACATTACCTCTTTTATCAATCAAAAACTCACTTTTAAGATTGACCAAGGAATGCCAAAATCACGTCTTGAGGGCCATTAACATTATGACAACCACAATGCATTCTTTATTGCTTTTTTTTTTTTTTTAAATTGAGGTATTTGGAATACAATAACCTGTCCATGTCTAAAGCAAACAACTGGTAAGTTTTGATTTTCATGAAACTGTCACCACAATCAAAACAACAAACATATCCATGGTCCTCCAAAGTAGTCTCTTTCTCATTTTCAATCCCTTGCTCCCAACTCTTTCTACCCCCAGGTAACCGCAGATTACCTGTCATTATAAATAACTTTGCATTTTCTAGAATTTTATACAACTTAAATAATATAGTATGTACTGTTTTTCTGTTTTCTTTCACTCACAATAATTATTTTGAGATTGATCCATGTTATTTTGTGTATAACAATAGTTAATTCCTTTTCATTTCTTAGTGATATTCCATTGTGTGGGTATACCACTATTTTTTTAACCATTGACCTATTGGTGAATATTTGAGTGGCTTTCAGTTTTTAACTATTACAAATAAAGCTGCTAAGAACATGCATCTCAAAGTTTTATATGGAAGAATACTTCCATTACTCTTGAGTAATAACTTAGGGATAGAATGACTATATCACAGGATAGGTATATATTTGCACCGTTTCACATTCCCACTGGCAGTGAATGTGGGGGGTTCTAGTTGCTCCACATCCCCAGCTGTGGCTGACTTGGCATGGTCAGTGTCTCAAATGTAGATATTCTAATGGGCATATAATGGTATCTCATTGAAGTTTTCATTTGCATCCTCCTTATGATGTTAAGCATCTTTGAAAGTGCTTATTTTTCACCTGAATATCTTCTCTAAGATAAAGAAGTTATCGTAGGTTAAGTGTTCAAACGTTTTGCCTATTTTTAAATTTGGGTTGTTTGTTTTCTTGAGTTTCAAGAGTTCTTTACATATTCTGGATGAGTCTTTATCAGATAAGTGATTTGCTAACTTCCCCCCCCAGTCTGTGGCTTATCTTTTCACTCTTATAATAGTAATGCTGGAAGGTAAAAATCTTATATTTTCATATCCAATTTATCAATTTTTTTTATAGGTCATGTTTTGTTACTGTATCTTAGAAATCCTTGCCTAATCCAAAGTCACCAAAGTTTTGTCCTATGTTTTCTTCTGGTCTAATAGTCTTAGATGTTGTATTTATATCTATGATTCATTTTGAGTTTTCTTTATGGTGAAAGATACAGATCTAAGTTGATTTTTTGGTATGCAGATGTTCATAGTTCCAGTCCCATGTGTTGAAAAGACTCTTCTTTTTCCACTGAACTGCCTTTGCATCTGTGTCAAAAATCTATTGCTACATGTATGGGTCTATTTCTGGACTCTCCATTATGTCCCATTAATCTATTTGTCTACCATTATGCCAATATCACATTGTCTTGATTGATGTAGCTTTATAAGTCTTGAAATCAGGAAGTCTAAGTCTTCCAACTTTGCTCTTTTTCACAATTGTTTGGGCTAATCCAGGTGATTTGCATTTCTATATAAATTATAGAATCATCTTTAAAATCCATAAGACACTTAGGAAACGCACTAGGATTTTGATTGGGATTAGATTTACCCTAAAAATCAATTTGGTAAGAACTGGCATCTTGACAGCTTTGAGTCCACTGATCCATAAAAATGGTATTTATCTTTATGTATTTGTCTTCTTTCATTTCTCTAAGGAATGCTTTATAGTTTTGGTATACAGAGCTTACACATCTTTTGTCAAATTTATCCCTAAACATTTCATGTTTTTGATATATTATAAAATGCATTATTTTTATTTTAATGTCAATTGTTTAGTTTTAGTATATAAGTTACAGTTGATTTTTGTATGTTAATCTTGTGTCCTACAACATTGTTAAACTCACTTATTAGTTCTAACCAATTTTTTTTAATTGTTGTACTTTAAGTTCTGGGGTACATGTGCAAAACGTGCAGGTTTGTTACACAGGTATACATGTGCCATGGTGGTTTGCTGCACCCATCAACCTGTCATCTACATTAGGTATTTCTCCTAATGCTATCCCTCCCCTAGTTTCCCACCCCTTGTCAGGCCTCAGTGTGTAATGTTCCCCTCCCTGTGTCCATGTGTTCTCATTGTTTAATTCCCACTTATGAGTGAAAACATGCAGTGTTTGGTTTTCTGTTCCTGAGTTTGTTTGCAGAGAATGATGGTTTCCAGCTTTATCCATGTCCCTGCAAAGGACAGGAACTCATCCTTTTTAATGGCTGCATAGTATTCCATGGTGTATATGTGTCACATTTTCTTTATGCAGTCTATCATTGATGGGCATTTGTGTTGGCTGCAAATCTTTGCTCTTGTGAATAGTGCTGCAATAAATATATGTGTACATGTGTCTTTATAGTAGAATGATTTATAATCCTTTGAGTATATACACAGTAATGGGATTGCTGGGTAAAATGGTATTTCTTGTAAATTTCTTAGTAATATTTCTAGCATTATTTGGCTCACTGGATCTAGATCCTTGAGGAATCGCCACATTGTCTTCTGCAATGGTTGAACTAATTTACACTCCCACCAACAGTGTAAAAGTATTCCTATTTCTCCATATCCTCTCCAGCATCTGTTATTTCCTGACTTTTTAATGACTGCCATTCTAACTGGTGTGAGATGGTATCTCACTGTGGTTTCAATTTGCATTTCTCTAATGACCAGTGATGATGAGCTTGTTTTCATATGTTTGTTGGCTGTATAAATGTCTTCTTTTGAGAAGTGTCTGTTCATATCCTTCACCCACTTTTTGACAGGGTTGTTTGGTTTTTTTTCTTGTAAATTTGTTTAAGTTCCTTGTAGATTCTGTATATTAGCTCTTTGTCAGATGGATAGATGGCAAAAAGTGTCTCTTGTTCTGTATGTTGCCTGTTCACTCTGACGACAGTTTCTTTTGCTGTGCAGAAACTCTTTAGTTTAATTAGATCCCACTTGTCAATTTTGGCTTTTGTTGCCATTGTTTTTGGTGTTTCAGTCATGAAGTCTTTGCCCAAACCTATGTCCTGAATGGTATTGCCTAGGTTTTCTTCTAGGGTTTTTATGGTTTTGGGTCTTACATTTAAATCTTTAATCCATCTTGAGTTAATTTTTGTACAAGATGTAAGGAAGGGGTTCAGTTTCAGTTTTCTGCATATGGTTAGCCAGTTTTCCCAACACCATTTATTACATAGGGAATCTATGACTTGTTTTTGTCAGGTTTATGAAAGATCAGATGGTTGTAGATGTGTGGTGTTATTTCTGAGGCCTCTGGTCTGTCCCTTTGGTCTATATATCTGTTTTGGTACCAGTACCATGCTGTTTTGGTTACTGTAGCCTTGTAGTATAGTTTGAAGTCAGGTACATGATGCCTTCAGTTTTGTTCATTTTCCTGAGGGTTGTCTTGGCTATACAGGCTCTTTTTTGATTCCACATGAAATTTAAAGTAGTTTTTTCCAATTCTGTGAAGAAAGTCAATGGTAGCTTGATGGGGATAGCATTGAAACTATAAATTTCTTTGGGCAGTATGGCCATTTTCATATTTATTCTTCCTATCCATGAGCATGGAATGTTTTTCCATTTGTTTGTATCCTCTCTTATTTCCTTGAGCAGTGGTGTGTAGTTCTCCTTTAAGAAGGACTTCACATCCCTTGTAAGTTGGATTCCTAGGTATTTTATTCTCTTTGTAGCAATTGTGAATGAAAAGTTCACTCATGATTTGGCTGTCTGTCTATTGTTGGTGTATAGGAATGCTTCTGATTTTCGCACATTGGCTTTGTATCCTGAGACTTTGCTGAAGTTGCTTATCAGCTTAAGGAGATTTGGGGCTGAGACCACGGGGTTTTCTAAATATACAGTCATGTCGTGTGCAAACAGAGACAATTTGACTTCCTCTCTTCCTATTTGAATATCCTTTAATTCTTTCTTTTGTCTGATTGCTCTGGCCAGAACTTCCAATACTATGTTGAATAGGAGTGGTGAGAGAGGGTATCCTTGTCTTGTGTGGGTTTTCAAAGGGAATGCTTCCAGCTTTTGCCCATTCAGTATGATATTGGCTGTGGGTTTGTCATAAATAGCTCTTATTATTTTGAGATACGTTCTATCAATATCTAGTTTATTGAGTGTTTTTAGCATGACGGGGTGTTTAATTTTATTGAACGCCTTTTCTGCATCTATTGAGATAACCATGTGGTTTTTGTCATTGGTTCTGTTTATGTGATGGCTTATGTTTATTGATTTGCATATGTTGAACCAGCCTTGCATTCCAGGGATGAAGCCAACTTGATCATGGTGGATATACTTTTTGATGTGCTGCTGGATTCGGTTTGCCAGTATTTTATTGAGGATTTTCACATCGATGTTCATCAGGGATATTGGCCTGAAATTTTCTCTTTTTGTTGTGTCTCTGCTAGGTTTTGGTATCAGGATTATGCTGGCCTCATAACACGTGTTAGGGAGGAGTCCCTCTTTTTCTATTGTTTGGAATAGTTTCAGAAGGAATGGTGCCAGTTTCTCTTTGTACCTCTGGTAGAATTCGACTGTGAGTCTGTCTGGTCCTGGGTTTTTTTGGTTGGTAGGCTATTAATTAGTGCCTCAATTTCAGAACTTGTTATTTGTCTATTCAAGGATTCCACTTCTCCCTGGTTTAGTCTTCTAACCATTTTTTAAATAAATTCCATAGTTTTCTACATAGATGATTGTATCATCTCCAAACAGAGAGAGTATTACAACCACTATCATCACTATCATGACTTCCATACACATCACTATTTAATTACTGTGCACCTGGTATTTTGACAGGTACAATAAATTCAATCTTCATTAATTCTTTAAAATCCCTCATTCATTCAACAAATATTTATTACTGCGAGCACTCATGAGGTAGTTACTGTATTTATCCCCATCTGACAAATAAAGAAACAGATATAGGTTAAGCAACTTGCCAGTGATCACTCATCCATTAAATATAAAATTCTCTTCTCAAACTTTAGTTTTTCAGATTCAAGACCAGTTGTTAACAAAAACCATATTGTCTATTTAATCAATATTTATACCAAACCCAGATACAGTATCATATCCAAAGACATTTTTCCCCTCTGATAGAGAAGTATCATTAATTGAGCAAACAGTATTTAATTAATATTTTACTTTCTCACTCATGTTTTCCATACTGAATGTAGAAATCATAAAAAGATACTTTTTGGCACATCTTGGTATATCTTTGTAGAATATAAAAATTTTAAAAAGCATTACTGACTCTCTTCAAAGAGAGTCTGTTTTTATTTATAAAGATAGGCAGAATATGAATGTCTGTGACATATTCATAACCCATTACCCAACACAGTCTTGGAGTATTCATCCCCAGAAAGGGGTCTCCTTCCATCTTTCTGTTCATAGTGGGTTCTATAATGGCAGACTTTCTGGCTGCCTGACATATAGTAGGCACTCAATAAGTGTGTGTCCATGACACCGATTCAGCAGTAGGCTAGTTTATATCGACGAAGGGATACATTAGCTTACCTCAGACCTGGAAGAGACCTCAAAGAACACTAGATAAAATTCTCCTAATGAAAGCATCCCTTCCATGACAGCCCTGACCCAGAACCCAGACTCAGTTCCAAATCAGGTGATAGGATCCTCACTATTTACTGGGCAGTTTTAGCTAACACAAAGTTCTTCACTCTGAGGCAAAAAGTTGGTCTCTGTAATTTCAAATCTATTTCTACCTGTATTCCCATTCACATTCCAGAATAAAACAGAACAACTTTGCAAACAACTTTTCTTTTATGACAGCTCTTTCAGTATCAGAAGATAACCATCTGTTTGCTGGGCTTTTCTTCTCCAGTCTAATAATTCCTTCCTCGTGTGCCATATAGGTTCTTTCTTCATTCTGATCTCTGTCTCTGATTCAATAGGATAGGACCTCCAACCATTCATAAGTGCATGCTGAGTGGGGGTAGAAATGAGTGATTAAGAACACCTCATTTAAAAAATACACTATCTCCAATGAGCTTCTAGCATGTTTCAGGTAGTGCTGCTCAGTGGAAAGGACTCAAGTGAATATCCAAGACAGCAATGCATCCTATCCCTCAAGTTTTTACCTATCACTGAAATGCCCAAGGTGGATTAGGTTGAGATGCTCAAATAATAAAAATGTCATTTTCAAAATTCATTAGAAATACAGTTTGGATTTTTTATGTGCTTATGTTTATAAAATTGTTCTTTTCTGTTTTTATCTTTATTTGCTGTATAATAAAGGCAGTAGCAGACCAAAATTCTCTGGGCATCTTATTATTTAATTGAATAACTAGATACACAGAAACTATTTATTTATTTGTATGTTTGTTTTGGCAGAACTATGCACAAATTGAACTTCAATTATTTAATTCCAGCATGAAACACGTATTTGTTTTAATTAATTTTTATTCACAAACAAGTATTAGAAAAAAAAAGTGTACATTGTGTTCACTGAATCAGTCCAAAATATTTGAGATGAAAGAGAAAATATATAAAGCTGTTCATAATTAGATAAATATTACATGCTGGGTTGTTTACCTTATCTACTTTCTAGCTATATCTCCATATGCCACATGCCAAGTCTCAAATGACATCTTGCCCCAAAAGAATGACACCCAAACACTCACAACAGCTCCAAACAACCTATCAGCATATGGGTCAGGAAATGCTTTGGGGGTCATGTGTTTATAACATGGTAAAAATCACCCTGCTGGGATAATTATTAGAGACTCTGAGGCCATTAAAAACAATCTTAAAAAATACCTTGATGGCATATTTGTTGCAGATGCTCCTAACAGAGTCTGTTCAATTGTGCATGATACATTTAATGCTTATTTCTAATCATTGAAAATGTAAATTCTTAATTTTCAGCACATGAAAGATTTTTTAGCTTCTTATTCTGAAATAATTATAACTTCATAGGAAGGTACAAAGAAATATATAGAGAGTTCCCCGCACTCTACCTAATCTTTCCTAATATTAACATCTCAGTGCATTTTCAAATTGTTTATTTCTTCAAGAGTCAAACCCTTTAAACTAGATTTATTTCTGAGAGCACATGCACATGAAATTCTTTCATGGGCTCCATTACTACCTTTAGCCAACCCATGCCTGCCTCTAGCAAGATCACACAGATACTATTTTTCTTTCTTGTTCTATTCATTCTTGGACCTGTATAAGGTTCTTAATGCCTTCACAGAAATCATTGTTCAGCACAGTGTGCGGTAACAGTTAAGGAAGAATGGGTATTTTATCCTCATAGGCCCAACCAGGATCACTCCACTCACTCCCATAGTCATAACTGTAATTGCTGTCAGTCTGAAATATATGGACAGAGCTGAAACAAATTGAAATGGCATGAACAGGGATTAGTAGAGAAATTGTGGGTGGAGATAATCTTAACTTAGATGTTTATAATGCTTCAAATACATTTTAGTGTGTTAAATACAATTTGTAGAAGGCCATTGGTTTGGATTGAGTTCCTGCACCAGGCCCAAAAGATCAAACCAAAATGGAGTCACTCATGTTAAGTTCCATGACGCCAAGCCAACACTAAGTTGTTTATCTGACCTTCCAAGAAAACAAGATTTTATATATACATACATATGTAAATATATATATTTTATATATTTATATATAGTAAGATATATACTATATATATAGAAAAATAGTATCTATGTGATCTTGCTAGAGACAGGCATGGATTGGCTAAAAGTGGTAATGGAGCCCATGAAAGAATTTCATGTGCTCTCAGAAATAAATCTAGTTTAAAGAGTTTGACTCTTGAAGAAATAAACAATTTGAAAATGCACTGAGATGTTAATATTAGGAAAGATTAGGTAAAGAGTGCGGGGAACTCTCTATATATTTCTTTGTACCTTCCTATGAAGTTATAATTATTTCAGAATAAGAAGCTAAAAAATCTTTAATGCGCTGAAAATTGAGAATTTACATTTTATATATGTATATATAAAATCCCCAAACAGGACAGTTTTAGCTAGCGTGATAAGAAAGTCCCCTTTGCTTTAACCTTTACTAGGGAAGTCATTTTGAAACAACCAATCTGCTTTTTGTTCCATTTCTGCTCTCCTTAGCCCTTTTCTGTCTATAAGGCCACCCTCCTCTGCTCAGCTCATCAGAGCATCCATTCTATTTTAGAGAATGAGGTGTTGCCTGATTCTAGCATCACAAATAAAAGGCAGTTAAGATTTTTAAATTTGTTGTGATTTTGTCTTTTGGCAACTCTCTCTATATTACATGTGCACATATTTTTATATACTTTATATGTCACATAGTAAGATGTAACACACTTAATTGGATACTTTAATGCACTTTTTTAAAATTGGGGATTTTAAGTGAATTGCCCAGCTAATCAAATGGCAAAGTCAGGCCTGGAATGTGGCACACTGAATAGAAGTCACACACTCTTTTCATTACATGAGGTATGCTGCTGATCTATCCACGTGTGTCCATTATCATGAAAAAGAAGGCAATTCCAAGCCCTTGTGCTTCTCACAGTGGGTTAGTACCAGCTCTTTGGTAACAGGAAATTCAATGATTTTATTACTTTCCTCAATTTCTAAAATTTGCTGCAATATATTATTTTGAATTCAATATTATATGTTCTCTGAAGATTTTCAGATGTTGGATTGGTCTGGAACCAGGCAAATTGGAAGGCCAACTCTTCCTTTAATATCCGTCACTCCTTTGCTTTTGTGCACATCTGCTCAGGCTGCTCCTTCAATCCATCTCTGCAAACGGCCTCCTCTGCTCCTCAACCCACAAGGAGGATTCAAAGGGCACTGTCACCCAGCCAGCCATCCAGGATGAGGGCTGACCCCTCCTGCCTTTTATCTTAGCACTTTATTTCTGTCCCTCTACCTTCCTACTGTGAGCTCCCCACTAGTAAGAAACATTTGGTTTTGCTTTTCTCTATCCTATGATGGTGGCTAGAAATTTGGAACACTATAAAAATGTGGCATGAGTAAATGAAGGATAACATCATAACATTTGGTAAATTTAGGCAAGTTGGAATGTCTGTCTAGTTCTTTAAAGACAAGCTCCCCCTATGAATATGTGCATTTGAAAAAAAAAAAAAAAGAGTCAACCAGATATTTTGTTATCCTGTTATCACAGGACAAAATAAAATGTGGATAGAATAAGCTTATAGTCAATTTCAGACTTCTCTAATGTATATGAAGAAGTGATAATTAACAGACTCTGCATTTCAACTCTCCATCTGTGAATTATCCTAAGTAATAAGATAATTTTCTTAAAATTATGCCCAGTTTTGGGTTTTCCCTTTGCTACCTAGAATGCAAATGGAATCATGATAATATCCTTAAGCCTAGAAGCAAAGACATAGTTTGACGAAGGCATTAGCTGATTTTATCATGCACTTATATGGTGCCCTGCCCACAGGCACTGCAGGCTGCCACAGATTCTGCAGGCTGCCAGAATCAGTGCCTCCAGGCCCCCAGATAAAGCGCCAGCAAGGCTCTCTAGGTGGGCTCTCATCCACAGATTTGCATCCACCCTGGACACTTTTGTTCTACTCTGTTCCCTCCTCCTCATGAGGATGCCCATTGATTAGGCATCTTTCATCCTTGCAGAAGGAGAAGAAAAACCCACAACACAGTTGTTGAGAGCAATTATGTCCTGAAATGCAAGCCTCCTTCATTGCCTGTTACTTCTCAAGGCTGTAAGCTGGAGAGCTGCAAGGAAGACTAAGGCAAAGGGCTTCAGGCTAAATTCAAGCTTTTATTTGGAGTTAATGAAAATGGACAGCTCTCCTTGTCTGTCTGGGACTCAGGAATTCTAAAACTTAGCTGCATGTTCAAAGGCCTCCTTGGCCATGACGTTCTGTAGGCTCAGAAAACACATACTTGCTTCTTGAAGTTTTCAAGGTAAACTTTTCAGGACCCGATTTTAGAGGATTCCTAATACACACCTGTTCTCTCTACAAAAACTCTTGTCTGTGTAGTTGGCACTGGGCACCAACAGCTTGAAGACAGGAAGCCGACAGAGTACCAAGCTGGGAATGACATGTACAGCTTGTACTCTCTTTTTTTCTCCTATAACTTAGACGATTCCCAGCCTCAAATCCTTTCTGTGGTATGTGCTAATTTGCATAACCACCATACACAGCACAATGGTATAGATTCATACTCCCAGAAAGGAAGGTGGAAACCTAGAGCAATGGAAAAAATACACTCCGAGAATATATGAAATGAGGTCGAGACGTGGCTTGTGTGAAGTGACTGAAAATGTGGAGGTTGTAACATGAAGGGTGGTCACTGCATTCTATTTCTTGAGAAGAAGAAATGGACATAAACTTCAGCACAACAGATTTTAGTTAGACATCTAGAAATATTTTCTGACGGTAATGGTCAATGAACAAAGAAATACCTATCTGAAGGAAGCTGAAATTTATTTCTATTCTTGTTTCAGAAATAGATACATAGATAGATAAATGGACAGACAAGCAGATGGTAGATGATAGATCAATCCCTTGAACAGCAGAAACTTTTGGATCATTCAAACTAATTACTAGGTGAATCTCTGCATTTTAAAAATCAACACTTCATTGTATAAGAAAATATGAAATATAGATGTGTTTTTCAAAGTGCTCATTCATGGTCCAGAGATAATAACTGTTGGTGTCCTTGTTGCATTGCCTTTGTTCTATATTATTTTCACCCCAAAGCAGTATATTTATCTGTAATTTTATTTAGGTGCAAAAGTAACTGCGGTTTTTACCATTCCTTAATATATCCTCACCATTGTACACAGAACATCTTTCCACATTAACAACTGTAGTTCTATGACTCACTTTTAATAACTGTAGTGATGTCCACTTGCCCACTAGCCCAACAACATATTAAAATGTAAACTATGTGTAAGAATGTTCTCTGCTTCATCACTGTCATATACCCTAGAAGAGCGTCTAGCACACATACATGAGGTGCTCAATAAATATATTGAAATATATGTGAAATATATATTCATGAAATATTCATGTGATAGTTACCATTTACTTAATGAAGTCTACTCTCATGAGGTCACTTATTAGGTCATTTAAAAATTTTTCACTAATATAACTCTCATGTTTAGATGAATAACCTTGTATCCCTATCTTTTTTCAATTATTCTTTAGGATAAATTCGCAAAAGTAGAATTGACAGGTCAAAGGAGATACATATTTTTCAAATGCATTTGACTAAACTGCCTTTCAGAAAAATTGTGTCAATTATGTTTTAACCCGCAGTTTCAGATCACATTTTGATTAAATAGTTATAAGATTTGCATTATTTGTTGGAGACAAAAACACAAAAATTAAAAATGCTACAATTTACCATGTAGAGAGATAATAACTGATCTCCTAAATCAACATCCTTAAACTGCTCCTTTTTGTATTTTAATAATTTTACTCAAGGACAAAATTCCATGATGTTTAGTAAGATAAAACATCATTGATGTTGATGTTGATAGAAAGATGGTGCTGAAAATTCGGCTGAGAAGATTTTGCATGAGGTATAATTTAAATTAAAATTTGTCCACAAAAGAATTCTTCAGCTTTGAAAAGTGTTGTGGGATTTTTAAATAAAATTTCAGAACATAACCTTCAGCTCTTCAAGCAAGAACATTTTCAGGTGGATGTGCTGTCAGATATTAGCCATACTTTAATCCAATTTTTAGACTTATTTAATACTGACTCTGTAACTCAGCACAAAGAGTGTCTGGGGCCTCTAAGCATTTGGGCTGAGAATTTGAGTTTCACTTAGAAAAGCCTTTTCTCTTTCAAGAAGTTACACTTGGAAAAAAGGTTCCCTAAAGTGAAATGACTTGGGCAAATGCTTGGAGCATATGCCCACGCCCACATACTCTTAAAAGCCCAAGTATTTCCTCTGTGGGCAGTGCCAGATAGGACAAGATATACTCCTAAACATGTAATGAATGGACTTGAACTTCTCTCCTTTTATGCTGAAACTTTGTGGAAATTTTCCTTTTCAGATAACTTTTTCTCCAAGGCAAAAAGAACACTTTTTTTCCATTTCTTCTGTATCAAAATCTGAAAAACGTAAGTAAAGCTACATCCACCCTGACACAAATCTCACACTTGCTACCCCTTATAAAGTAACAGCCTTCAGTAACTTCTCAATAAAATAATGAAAGCATATAGCTCACTTATTCTTTTCTCAAGTGAATGAATGCACTCTGACTTTCACAGGTGATTTGATGTTTACCAAGAAAGCATTTTTACTGGGGTTGCAAAGATAACTGCACATATGATACAGAGATAACTTTGACCAAAATAGCAAAATTTACTGCCCTGGCAAAACACATTCTAGGTAATGGAAGTGAAACACAAAACAAGCAAAGGAAGACAGATTGGGGTCTTAGTTTTGTATTATTGTTTCTTCCTTCAACTATGTAGGTTGTGTGACTTAAAAACTTATAACTACATTTATTATGAGAAGTTTATAAAAGCTTACGATGGGAAAAGTGCCCTACAGAATGTCTATTTTCTTTCATCCTTTTAGGTTAAATCTCACCAAACTGCCTTTTCCTTTGACCAGTGTTGACAAAAATCACATAGCCAATGTCATAGTTTGGTACAGTAATTAGTTTTGGTTGATTCGGTTATAGGGGGTATACACACACATGCAAACACACACAGGGTGTGTGTGCATTATAAGGGGCATATACACACACACACATATGTTATACAGGATGCGTGTGTATGTGTATATATGTGTGTATATGCATATAGGGGGTGTGTGTATGTATACATGTACTTGTATATGTTGTATATATACATGTATATGTACACACATGTGTGCATATATGTGTACACATGTGTATATATGTATATACTCCACATTTCCTCCAATTTTCCTATATGTGTATATATGTATATGCAATATAGGATGTACAGATATAGGATGTGTGTGTATATATATACACCCTATATATGTATGTGTGTATATATACATGAATATGTACACATGTGTTTATATATGTGTACATATATGTGTGTATATACACCCCATATACACACACACACACACACACACATATAAAAGCATACATATAAAAGCATCAGAGCTCACAAGTGAAATCCTCAAAACCACCTTGCCTTTTCTTCGCAATGGAAACAATAAACTCTTTGCTTTCCTATTTATAACCAAATAAGCAACTACAATAGCACAAAGAAACCAGGGTCCAGAAGGAGGGAAGTATATGGTTTTCTCTAATTGAGTTTCTCCAGTTCTCATCTTCTATAGATTTCTTGGATTGTTCTCCAATTTTCATTCGCATTTCATCCCATTAAATGGCTCTAACCTCTGACACACACATCTCGCCTTGTATTCATCTTCTTTTGGTAATTGAGATGAAATGTGCCCAGTTGCTCTGTCAACAGCACCAGAGGCACTGACAAGACATCGATAAATACTAACTCACTGTGTTAAACCAGGCTTTGACAAGAAAACAAAAGAATTCTCATCTATAGTCCTTAAAACAGAATTCAGAGTGCATATGCACACAGCTTGAATATCTGTGAAATGCACAGATGTTGACTTGCAGTGAGAAGGGAAAAGGAGAAAAGAGAAGGCTGTTTTAATATTAGTCTGTTGTTATCATACTGCCTTTATGTTGCAGATAGAATAGTTCTTTAAAAATTTCTATATTTAAATGTGCTTAGTGATTGTAAGCTGTGTAAATACCAATACAGGTCAATGTTAGTTTTAGAACAAATTACTGAGATTTGCGAACAAATTGATATGCAGTTTCTTTGAGACAGGGAAGAAAAATCATGATAATTTTTCCCCTTTGTGAGAACATTTATTTAAGCACTGCTCATAATGTGAAGCAGGTAACATGCATA
This sequence comes from Mandrillus leucophaeus, assembly GCF_000951045.1. Classification (NCBI taxonomy): domain Eukaryota; kingdom Metazoa; phylum Chordata; class Mammalia; order Primates; family Cercopithecidae; genus Mandrillus; species Mandrillus leucophaeus. The sequence continues at coordinate 1,552,105 of NW_012104976.1, read as the reverse complement.
TAATCAGAAACAACTGTTTTAGGAACTTGGAAATAGGCAATAATAGTGTGAAATCTGGACTGCTGTGAAAATTCAAGATAATATGAAAAATATTCTGACTTTATATTAACATACTATTTAAAAATTGTGTGAATGGCTCAAATGAAGGATTATGATGCTAGTTATATTGTACATACATTACTGATAACATATCCAATATCCAAAGGGAAGCTGGCTCACTGAAGTAAAAATGTATGAGAATGGTATTGTGGAGGTATCCCTCAGTATTTGTAGCTTTTGGCTCAATTTAGGTCAGACGATAAGGGAAAGCTAGCAGCAAAGAGAAAAGAGGAAAGGTGTCCAGAAAGGAGGATCCTGGGGCCATTCTACAACCACCCTTCTTCCCTTCACATGTCTAGAGTTTGAGTTCAGCAGCAGTGAAATTCCAGTTACCTATGTGAGGTTGCAACAGAAAGGTTTGCAAAAATGCAGAATGTGCTGTTAAAAGAGAAATTAGGAACAGCCCTAGAGTTCAAGGAGACCATTCTGGACTGTGTGTTGCATGGAGAATTTTTGATTTTGAGGTCAGTTCTGACCAGCTACCTGCCCAAAATCTTAGGCATGCTCTGTAGCCACAGATGTGCTGTCCTGCCTTTCAGAGAAGATGTCATTGCACGTGACCTTAATTATGGCATTTATGGTTATCCCCTCAACTAGACAGATTGTAATATCCCCCAGGGCAGAGAGGATCCTTCCTGTCTTACTCAACATGGACTCCAGCACCTACAGAGTGCCTGACAATTACTGTACATAGTACACGAATAATAAATATTTGTTGAATGAGTGAATGATGTTTCTTCCTCCAGTGGAGCTTTGACTCCTGACTGCGTATGAAGAGTCCAGCAGAGAATTATTATCATTTATCACATCTATTAACAATGTCCTATATGTGGTGATGAGTTGTAAGAAAAAAAAAACACACACACCTAGTTGGTCCCAGGAGGATAGAAACAGGAAGAGCTGCTAAAAACAATATTTAATTAAAATAGTAGGAATCCCACCTAAGAAAATGTAAGCTCCCCACTGGTTGGCACAGCCTTTTTACACAACTCACAGAAAGCTGCAGCAGATGCAGCTCTGTAACCTTGCTCTGCTTCAGAGGTATCCCAGAGAGGGCAGTGATGCACATCAGCACCACACTGGCACTTTCAGCTTCAGCTCCTCCAAAATGCATCTGCTGCACAGCCAGACTCTGAGACCAGAGATGGAAACAGACACCCACAGTCAGGAATCAAGCGTAATACCTGGTCAGTCCAGGAAAGTCCAAAGAAGTCCTACAACAATTGTGGAAGCAGCATCAGTCAGAACCATTCTCCCCAGCAGAAGTTAAAAAGCCCTTAATCAGAAAAAGCTGAATCGTACATGATCTGATGGGTGCATCAGCATCAAGAATTGGTCCAAAGGACGTAGCAGGCCGGCCTAGACAGTCTCTAGCAGGCACACACAGCCACCTTCAGGATCTTTCCTCTTTTCTGTCCCACCTCATCTCCCTCCACTCACTGCTCCATCCACCTGTCTACTCCAGATACGTCAAAACTGTCTGAATGTTTCCAAAATGCTTTGCACTGTTCTGCCTGAAATAATCACCTATCTCCCCACCCCTCAATACACACACTTTAAGACACAAACTGAACACTTCCTTCTTTATGAAATCATTAATTCCAAAACAGACATACGCTTATTTCACCACCATACTTATAACCTACCCTTATTTTGGCATTTAATACACAATCCTGCAGTTTTCTATGTCTGACGATTGAATGAGTGTTTTACAGGACAGTGATGTCTTATTCATCTTCTGTCCTCCGAGCATCTGATACACATAATCACTAGGCAAATGTGTACCAAATGAAAGGGAAACATTCCTGAACTGCAGCCAGTCACAAGAATGTCCTGCCAGAGAAAATGCTAACAGGTAAATCTCGTTGGGGAAATCAATAAATTCCACCAAGATAGCTATTCTTGTAGAAACAGAAATTATAACAAGGAAAAGGAGGCAAAAATCTAATATATTCATAAGCAATTAAAGAGTGTTTCAAAGACATAGCCAACATAGGATTTTAAAATCAGCTATAAAAGTCTTTATTTTTAGTGGGTAATCAGTCATTTGCATGTTTCCTGCAGAGAACCAATATTAAACTCCTAAGTAACAGTTGTTCAGGGCCAACAGTCTTTTGGAAACCCTTCCTTCTGTTTCTGCTATCAAAGTTGAGCTCTGAGCAGAGACCAGAGAGGTTTCAAATGCTACTTAAACAAACAGGCATAGTAGTAGCTAGGAACCATTGAGAAAAGATGGGTGGAAAAATCACTAAAACAAATTAGACCTGCTCCTTAAAGCCCAGGTCTGAGTACTGACCTCCCAAGAAGTCTGGCTCATTCATGGAATCCGTGTGGTCTTCTGGCTCTCACATTGTATTTTCCATGGCACAACTTGTCTTTGGCATATGATGTGGACCTGACAGTTATGGCTGTTCTAAAATGAAAAACTACAACTATTTAGTTTCCATTACATAATAATTCACAATCTCTGATGGAAATGTTCAAGTCACTTAGGACTCTGATTTGGAACAATGTATCTCTTTGAATTCAGATGACAGCAGTAATTTATTTGGACAATGTGATTCATAAAATGAGCCTCTCCTTCACCATAACCTCTGCCACTATAAAATGACACTGCTTCATGGGACGATCTCAAAAGAGCACGAAACAAATCCCTTTACATATGTGAGAATCGTAATCCATCCAAAGCATAGAGAACTTTGTATTCCCACAGGAACAAAGTGAAACAAGTGTGCATTATTTTTTAAATTATAATTAGTAATGATCACTTAAGATAGGGAATCAATGTAACAGATCTGACACATGCATTTTAAAATAAAATGAATAAATCAGAGTGTGTTGTCTGTATTAAGAATAAACAGTGATTTTTAAAACTTATGTTTCTGTGAGAACGAAAGAAAGAGAGGTTGAGAGATTGATTCTAGAGTCAGGCGGCACAATGAGAGTTCAGCTGAAACATCCTAATTTTATTTATTTCATTTATTAGTGATATGCCCTTGTAGAAGTAAAAACTTCTTCTAGGTACCTGTTTCCTTATCTATAAAATAAGAATACTGTCTTATAAAGTTGCTTCAGACTTAAAGAATATAATGCATTTAATCCAACTGTTACAATAATAATGATAGGAAACACTATTTACTATGTAAACTGGTTAGCACAGTGCCTGGCACATAATAAGAACTCTTTAAATATTACTATTCATAGCTGCTAATATTACTATTTTCAAATGACTACTACTTTTTTGCATAAGGCAATATGTGTATTATAATCAGGTTTGTATTAAAATGCAAGAATCGAACATTATTTTCCAAAATCGATGGACACAAGTAAGCAAAGTCGATGGGAATTTTCTTGTTGCCACACTCTGAAACTGCTAGCAGCCTCTTCATGCTCAGCTGAAAAATGGAACCCTAACAACACCAAGGGACTGTGAACTGAGACTTCCCTCAGGACTTCACCAGCTAGTCTTAATTAAGTTCACTTCTCAGACTAAAGCCAAGAAGGTCAAATAGGTACTCTAATAAAATTAGAGCAATAGGCTACCTTTCTTTGAGTGTTTACTTCACTGTACATATAGGCATTATATTAAACCCATTTTAGAAATAAGGAAACAGGTTTTAAAGTTTTAGTAACCTTTTCAAGGTTACATCACATAAATGATAGAAGCAGGATTTGCATTCATGTTCATTTGGCACATCTTGAGAACCTCAGTACAGTAAGTACATCATGATGATCAAATACAAACGTCCATCTATGGAAAGCCTCAATGCTTAGCATCCTTTTGGTCTGGGTGAAAGGCCGATAGTCTTAAGCTCACTACTTACCAACCATTCCAGCAACAGTTGCAATTGTTAGGAAGATATTCTTTCATATCCTGTCCATATATTTGCCTGCCTACACTTTCCACCCATTGAAACAGCACAGAACAGGGATTCAGCCTCTTCTGCTTCACATGTCTTAAAATACTAAGTGAATCTATCTTCTCTCTGCCTTTCCTCCTCTGGATTCAATATTGCTAGTTGTCTTTGGACATCTCTCTTATAAGATGCCTGTTACCCATCCGTTCCTCAGTGCTGTGCATCTCCTCCTATATGTTATTCAGAGTGAAAATATCTTCTAGTGCAATACTCCTGATGCATTGGCCTGCTCAGAACAAAGACCCAGATCCTGAGAACTGGTTCATCTAAAACCCACACTTATCTATCACTGTCCTCAGAGACTGCTTTAGACTTCATAGGAACAAACTACCCTATGCCCCGCTTCATCTTCAGGTTATGGTCACCTAAAACATCAAGGCATTTTTCAAATGAACTGCGAGGCCATCTCTCCACCCTGCATTTCTACGGTGAAATATTTATGTTTATTCCTATATTTTTTTTCTTGCCTTGCTTCCGGCCCAGCTTTCCACACTAGACAGGTCACTTAAATTTTTAATTCTTTCACAAAATTAACTATTATTCTCAGGAGTCTATCACATACAAATGTAAAAAGCATGTGATTACATTAAACTATTATAACTTGACAGCCTATTAGAGACAGGTGGAAATACACACACACACGCGCGCGTGCATTTTTGCTTCTCTCATTAGACTGCGAACTCCTCGAGTTCATGAGCACGGCATCCTTCTCCTTTTAGTACATCATGTGGGCACAGAGGTCACTGTATCCATTTGGACTGAATGATTATTAATTTGCACATGTCAAAATTCACTGCTAGAATTGATGATAAGCCAAGAGGCAGGAGAGAAAATAAAATGCCACACATCTGAAGTACAGGTTCAAAGGCAACGACTGGCACATGTTGCTTCCCTGAACCCAATCTATCATAAAGAGTTGACAGAAAATGGAAATTCATATTAGAGAAAAGTCCAACAAAAAGACAAAGAAGAGAGAAAGACAGGAGGAAAACAGGCATGCGCACATGCACACACTGCCCCACACACACGCACTTCCTACACACACAAACGACTGTTGAAATTCCTTAAAGTAGTTACTAGACGGCTTTCACACATGAATACCGCCATTTAATGGCATTAGGTCTCTGACTCTGTATTGCTATTAATAGACAGCCTATTAGGGCTTTGCTATTTACAGGCTTCCACAAGGCAACGTGATTTCCCAGTAGTATATTACCATTAATTGGTAAAAGGCACTCTAGGAATACCAGTCTAAGACAATAGCTCAGCCACAATTAAAACAGAATTGCATTTGCTGACCTAGACCACAAAGCAAAGTGTGCCTGGGAAATTCTCTGCAATATTTTACAACCTGAACTAATTAAAGATCACATTCCCCATACAGCCAGAAAAGCAAACATGAGAAATACCCCCAGCTGAAGACTTTCTAGTTTGATGGTTACTATAATGAGTTCAGTCCCAAAGGTACAAGACAATAGGAAGCAGCTTCTATCTGAAGCTTGTGGAATGAAACTCTGACTTCCCTTAATTTTGGAGCAATTCCTTCTTGTGCACTATCAGTCTCATCCAAAAGCTGTCATCCAATTTTTCTGCAATGAACATAGGGAATGTAAGGGGGAAATTGATCTCATTGTAACCTGCTAAATTTCTTTAACAGATTTAATGTTGAAAAAGATTAAAAATAGCATATCATGATTGCCAGACTGTATGCTGGATAAAATTCATTTATTAACTTAGGAGAGTCTTCCCTCACCTCAAGTAGGCAGTCGACTAAAACTGTTTTTACTATGTGATTAAAGTATCTCTACACAGCAGCCCTAGGCACCTCAAGTTATTGCTCTATTGCCTGGAGGTAAATTAAGGTGATACTTTCCCTTTTCCACAACTCTAATAGGATTGTACATTCTGCTGCTGGCAAAACCGATGACACTATTACCTATTGCAAAAGCCTCATTCCTGAATGCTGATGTGTGTTCTGTCACATCTGACTTGAAAAAAATTACCTCTTAGCACTTTGTTCTGATAAGGGGAAAACTTCCAAGAAGGATGTTTCCAGGGAGAGAGATAGAGAGAAATATATAAAGGAAAAATGCACATTAGGCATTGATGTGAGTTAACAGATGTCACTATTTTGAAATATTTCATCGTATTTTTCCTCCTTCAAATTTCTTTTACAATCAGCCTAAGTATGTTAGCCAGCATTTTAGAGCATCAATCTTGTCCTGATAAATACAGGTATTTTCAATCTCCAACACAAAACCATTCCTAGAAGAAAAAAATACCTTATAGATCATAAAAGCACCTTATAGATTATCTATGACCATATCTGAGATTAAATTAAATTACATAATAACATAATCTAATTTAATACTGTATGGTCCAATACAACTCTTTTGGAATTCATCCTTAAAGGGAAAAATAAATACATGATATGTGTGGCAGGTCTTAGCATTTTAATATCAATGAGCCTAGCCTTCTAAATTTTAGTCAACAAATAATCATTAAGCATCTACTACATGACAGGCATTTTCTCAGTCTACAGATCCAGTGGAGAATGTAAAACCTCAAGGAGGCATGAAAACATTTTAAATTTTACATTATTTACCCCTACTATCACTAGCATATAGCTTAGACTTCAGTCCCAATCTGAACATCAGAAATTTCTATGGTATCAGACCCCTGACATTTGTAAAGTGAATGGATACCCTGAGAATTAATACTCCAAGCTCTGAAGCTGTCACAGTCTCTTCTGGCTCTATTCTATCACTTTTCTGAGAGAAGTCACACTTCTTGTGCATCTACTTCCAACACCAGCTAACTAACTGACTTTGTAAGTTTTTGAGGGTTTTTTCTTTCAAATTATGGCGACTTTTCACACACACACACACACACACACACACACACAAACACACATACTAAATCAGGACTTTGTGCACACAGAAGATGACTCAAGATGACACTATGAACAATACAGCCAAGCTCAGATGTGGATGCTGGGCAGTCAGCTAGACTCACGGTCTCTGTAAATTTTTTTGCTTCCATGCAGCATCCCGAAACCAGATGATAAAAACTAGATTGTCAGCAAAATTAGGACTGTCTATGTCAAACACCTACAAAGTAGTTCTTGAATAATCAAAATCATTGATGTTAAATCAATGAATACTAAAGGTATACTCTACTGGGTACTATTTTTTAAGATTTCATTCGGTTATCACTTTTAATTAATCTTTCAATAGTAAATGGCAGTTTCACTTTATATAATAAAATACATGGTTCCGAGCCAGCATTTAGGAAATGAACTCAGACAATTGAGCCAGCCCACACCATATAGAGACGTTCCCAATTCCTTTCCTGCCTCTCCTTAGCAGAGTTAGTCACTTCATCCACTGTATTTCCAAAACAAATTTTGTGTACCATTCATAAAGCACTTACCATTCTCTTCCCTTTTAACATATCTATTCAAGGTCAGAGGTTGTATAGTAACTGCCTTTGTATCAACAGCACCCAACACAAGGTAGGGCGCAGAGTAGGTCTTCAATAAATGTTTGCAAAATGAATGATACCAAAATAACACATAACAAAAAATAAAATTGAAAAAAGGAATAGCACAGTTTACGTCTCTATAAACACGTGGAGGTTAAAGTTATTTTTAAGAGAAAGATAGCCTTTTGGTTCTCTGAGCAGCACCACGACGGTTAGCAAGAACAAGTGCTGTACAAAAGGTGGCAAAAAGGGAACCGAGAAGAAAGTGGTTGATTCATTTTCTAAGATATATTGGTATCTGCTATGTTCAATATAAGAAATATTGGAAAGGCACTGGTCATAGGGACTCATGGAACCGATATTGTATCTGATGGCTTCAAGGGTGGACTGATTGAGGTGAGTCTTGGTGATGTGCAGAATGATGAAATTGCATTCAGAAAATTCAAGCCAATTACTAAAGATGTTCAGGGCAAAAACTGCCTGAAAACTTCCATGACATGAATCTTACCTATGACAAAATGTGTTTCATGGTCAAAAAGTGGCAGATCTTTATTGAAGCTCATTTTGCTGTTGAAACTATAGATGGTATTTGCTTTGTCTGTTCTGTGTCAGTTTTACCAAAAATGTGCAATGGTCAGGTACCAGAGACAGAGAACCTCTTACACTCAGCACCAACAGGTCCACCAAATTGGAAAGAAGTCATGACCTGAGAGGTACAGACAAATCATTTGAAAGAAATGGTCAATAAATGGATTCTAGACAGCATCAGAAAAGACAAAGAAAAGGTTTGCCGATCTATTTATCCTCTTCATGATGTCTTTGTCAGAAAAGTGAAAATGCTGAAGAAGCCCAAGTTTGAATTGGGAAAACTCATGGAGCTTCATGGCGAAGGCAGAAGTTCTGGAAAAGCTACTGGGAATGAGAAAGGTGCTAAGTTGAATGAGCTGATGGATACGCATCACCAGTTCAAAAATCTTTTTAAAGTTCAGACTTTTAACAGTGGCAGATAAAAAGTCCCATTTGTGGGAAAAAAAAAATAACAGCAAGAGCGTAAGAGTGAGTAAAACATTAGATGGTCAGTTCTTTGAGGGTAGGAGCAGGTCTATCTGTCCCTGCCACACCGCTCTACCCCCAGGCTTCAGCATGTGAACTTGCAACAACAAAGACTATCGTAAACATCTGTTGAGTCAACATAACAGGTATTAAAAGGGATCTGAAAACCAGATTCTCTTGTGTGTATGCCTGTTTCGCTTGCAGAAAAGTCTCCGCAAGAAGTACGCTACTGATATTAAAGATTGCAAACCACCTCATCCGAGGCTCCATCTAATTGCTGGGCTGTAGAGAGAAGAGACTTAGAAAAGCCCTCTCTCCTCCAAATTTGCTTTTAAGTGAGACCTTATAAAATTGACCCCAAGCTGGATTCCTTTATATTGTATCCTTGTCCTATTGATAGATAGCTTCTGACCAATTTAAACTGTGTCACCTCAATAATTGTCAGATGATGTCATATCACAAATCTGGAGACAGACTTGGGTCAAGTTGTGACTCTGTCATTAAGTAGCTGTGTGACCTCCAGCCAACTATTACATTTCTCACAGCCTCAGTTTCCTTCTTTATAAGATGGAGATGAGAATGACACCTCACAAGGGAGTCAAGAAAATTAAGAGAGAAATGTATGTGTAAGTACTGCACCAACTTCAGCTTCTATTTGTGTAGAGTTTTCCATAAAAAATATTATTTTTTCCAACCAAGAGCTCTATATTACACATCTGTTGGTGGCATTTAAAATACACAGACATTAACTTGAATTTGTATATTATCTGTAAAAGTAACCTTCTTGATACAAACTCGTTATCTAACAAAAAGGGCTCAGAATTTGAGTACCAGGCAGCAGAAAGGGGGTTGTGTCCCTTTTCTGGTGCCATGAAAGGCTAAGGACACAGAAGACGGGGGAAATGTGACAATAGCTGGGCACTAAGTTAGGTATGGAAGGGGAAGCCCAGGCATCTATGGAAACTAGTACCAGAGAGATCTAATCTAGGCTATAGAATTCCAGACAAACTTCAGACAAATGCTACTGAATAGCATCACCTAAGTCAGGTTCCATTCGAAATACCCTTGATTCAAGTGAGGAGGCCAAACAAGGGCCAGCCTGTGGTGCACTGAGTGTTAAAGTCATCATTGTGAAGCTTGTAAAGTGGAAATAGCATGGGAGTCATGTTTAGGATCACTGCAGTGAATGAAAGCCAGAATCTTTAACCTTTCCCAGGTTTGGGGTGTTGCCTTCAGTGCCTCTTCTGGCACTCTCCAATCAAACCAGAGAGTCTCTTAAAACTCAATTCTCATATTATAAAACATAACCCCTTTCCTCCTTTCCTAAAGTGATTTGCAAATCTAACACTGTGGGGCTGCAGGCAGAATTCCTTCCTTCCTTCAACCCAACAAGGAATTAGTAAGTGTCCACAGTGTGCCCATCACTGCCCTAGAGACAGAATTACAAGTGAGAATAAAACAGAGGCTCACTGCAGTCATGGTTACAACCCAGTGGCACATAGAGCCACCCCACCCCAGACATGTGACAATAAGTGCAGGGGGAGGAGAGGTACATGGGGGTCACTGTGAACTCTCATTTGGGCATGTGTCATAGAATGTCCCACAGAAGAAGAAAATGTAATCTGGGTTCCTAGGATGAATAAGATCACCAGGCAAGAGAGGGGACTATAGAAGAAGATATCTTCTAAGAAGCAATAGAAAGTGTGGTCCCAGGTTAGAAGTGGGGAGAGGGAACAGCAGAGGGTGCGGTGGAGAGGCAGGGGGTGCAGATGGAGAAGGTTTATGACACTACATTGTATTCATGCAACAAATATTTACTGACTGTTATGCATCAGACACTGAGGGTAGAATTCAGCAAAATCTCCATTCAGCCTGAATACTCTTTAAGCAAAAGGCTACATATGTTACGAAACCCAGCAGCTTGTACTAACTGTCCGGTAGGTAAGAGGATTGAAAGGGTGGTTATGTGCTGACCAAGTGACCCTAACTGAAGCCCTCACCCATATGCGCACAACAGATTTAATGAATCAACAGTCTCCAAATTTACGCACTGATAATTGGTTGTGCTCATCTTTTGGATGGATCAATACTAGAGAAAATGCATCTCTAGTAAAGATTTTGCAGATTACCAAAATAAATAGCTAACACTTGGAAATGTCTCTTCAACTCTGATTTAAACCAGCTGATTTGGGTTCAAATAGCTGAGAACTAAGAATCAAAATCACCTTCAGCCCATGTAGCTCATACTACACAGCTCTGTTAAATTACTCTATCAAGGGTCTGAAAAAACAGTACACAGTGTACATAGTGTTATTACTCTCTGAGGATCTTCTATTGGATGTTAAGTCTCAGAAATCACTGGAGTTGGATGGGTGTTCTCTCCAATGTAAAGCTGAACTCCGTTTTACCAGGTACAGGGAGATTATTCCCAGCTATGACTGAAGACAGGATAGTCCGTGTGTCAGTGATTGAAACAGCAAACTTTTCTCCTCTGAAAACTTTGTAGGAGTCTCAGTAAACAACTTTCAAACCTGATCAATGGTTGCTTTCTGCTTCTCTCCTCCACACCAGCAAACCAGAGATAATGTGCTCCTAAACCACTTTAGAGAAACAATGAAAACCATAGTGAAAAATATCTTCAATTGTTTTGAGCCAAACAAGTCAGCGAACATTTGTTGAACACTTCATTGTATACAAATTGTTGCAGCTGTCCAATCCCACTGAACTAGGCATTTGGGAGATGCATGCTGGGCAGAAAGACCTGGATTCCAGCCCCAGCTCTGTCACTAATTAACTGTGTGACCTTGGATAACTAACCCTTGCTAAGAACCTCAACCATTTCATCTACTCATTAAGAATACTGTCTCTTGCTCTGTCTACCTCACTGCTTTGCTATGTGGATCAAATAAGACAAGTTTACAAAAGCTCTTTGAAATGTATAATTTCCTAGGCAAACACAATAATTTATTATTAAACAGAAGATGCTGCATATCCTTGAGAAGGTTATGGACTAGCAGAAAAGAAAAAAACATGCTACATTGTTGTTGATTTTCTTTCTATTCCAAATCATTATGTATATCTGCTAACCTGAGCATTTTAAAGAAGAATGTCAAAAATTCATTTCCTAAATCAGTTTTCATGTGGTCCCTATATATAATGTTCAGTGGTCTCATTATTCAAGCAAATAATTCATGTATTAGGGTTATTAATATGTTGGGATTATCTGGTCTTATGAACCATTCCTGATGGTCAATACTGGGGACTTTTATAAGGTAGGAATCACATTTTCCACATGTTCTGTTAAGTGTTTCCTGACAACACTGGAAGCAGCATTTAGGATACTGGCAAGGAGGGCAGGTTCTGCAACAGGATGGCTTGGCTATAAATCTCAATTATTAATTATGAGAGATATTGGGCAAGTCACCTAAATATTGTAATAAGTTCCTCATCTCTATAACATGTATGATAACAGAAACTCTTATGCTACAGTTATTCAAAATTAAATAAGAAGATGTATAGAAAGTACCCACACAGTGATTGACACACTATGTTTGTTACATATAGTTTATTACATGGTGATCACAGTTATAAAAATAGAAGCTACAGTGAACTCAGACAATGTAATACTTATATGCAGGAGAAAACATGAAAGTCACTCACATACGTGGGTATGTACATCCTCCATTCCAAAATTAACAATAATGATATTTTATTGAGTGACTATTACGGGCCAAATGCATTATCCCTAAGTAGATGATAGTAGCCACATGATATGGTTTGGCTGTGTGTCTCCACCCAAATCTCATTTGGGATTGTAATCCCCGTGTCTTGACGGAGGGACCCTGGTGTGAGGTGGTTGGAGCATGGGGACAGTTTCCTCCCTGTTGTTCTCGTGATAGTGAGAGGGTTCTCAATGAGATCTGATGGTTTAAAAAATAACAGTTTTCCCCTGCACTCACTCTCTCTCTCCTGCCAGTCTCAGGTATTTCTTTATAGCAATGTGAAAACAAACAAATACACCACATTTTTACCAAAAAAAAAAAAAAAAAAGAAGAATCAGATAACTTACTCAATTTGCATGAGATCATACAGCTGTTAAATGACAGAATTAAGATTTGTCCCAGGTCTGTGTAGCTCCTGTTCATTCCACTAGGTCATTCTCACAGCCCACTGCTGATTCCTGTTCAGCCTGAGAAACTCCTGTATCTCCTAGTGTCTTCACTTCCCACGTGGTTCATTCCCAGGGGTACCAACAGAATGAAGTTTGAGCCATCAACTCATGTTGCATTGTTACCACTAGCCTTCAGCATGTCTTTTAGTCCCTTTTGCTTCCTTCTCTGTCTCCTCAATTATAAGCACTAGGCCACATCCTAAAGGATTCAGTGAAGATTGACACTTCACAGCTCCTGTGGCCTAGGAACTCAAAAATCTGGGGACACACACTGTAAGTATTCCAAGTGCTATGTGACACATGGGAAGAGGCGAAGTCCTCCCAGTTGAGGCCTAGAAGGAACATGCAAGCCCATTCTTGAGTATGGAAGACCCATCCAGTCAGCATGAGTGAAGTGTTAGCATATTCAAAGCACAGCAAGACATGTAGGTGTCTGTGAAAATAACAAAAGATCGAGAGGAAGCTTATTTAAGAGACCTGAGCTCTAGGCAGAGTTCAGTCCAGGCCAGGGGAACTCTAAGGACTTAAGGCAGGAACACCACCAGTAAGGAGCCAGCGTCTGCAGCTCAGAGTAAGGCCAACAGCCAAAAGGCAAGAGCTCTGGGCATAGGGAGGAAACTTCTGCCCACTATATGAGGGTCTAATGCAAACAAACTCCAAGAGGCCAGGGCAGAAGTGACTTAGCTGGAGGAGAAATTCTGAGAACTCAAGCTAGGATTTGGGAAAGAATATTCATTTCTGGAGAATGGTACAGGCAGGTTTGAGACATCTCCATCAAAGGTCAAACCCATCTATGAGAAACATCTCGGCTAGACTTAGAGAAGAAAGCATAAAAATAAATTTTACCCTGAGAATGACAAGTCATTTGAAATCTACTTAAGTTTGAGGGAGAGAAGAATCTCTGTAAATTGTAGAAAATGTAAAGGGGGAAAAAAAAAGAAACTCTGTTAACTCCCCTTATTTTCACCTCTGACTTTTATTTAACCTCATTTGTTTTTGCCAGCAGTGAAACCCACAGAACATCTTGATGATGACTGCCTCAGGGAGAAGGGAACCAGCATTTGTTCAGCATCTACTGAGTGCCAAGAATTTTAAATGTTTTATTTCATTTAATTCTCGCAAATTACCAGGTGATGCTCAGAGAAGTTAAATAACCTACCCAAGATCACAAAGCTCAGGCTTTCTGTTGCTGCCACAGGGTTGGTACCAGATTAAGATGCTGGGACCATGTGATATCAATTATGGTGGGCTGGAGAGGGGAAGCTCCCAGTATGAACTCCAAAAGATAGGAAGGCATTTATCAACCTTCCTATTTTCCAAACCATAGATTAAAATGCTCTGCACACTGTCATCATCATTGTCAGAGTAGCAATAATAATGAAACTACCATTTATTTAGCAAATCTGCTACTATTAATATATCACTGTTTTAGAGTATTCACATATTATCTCTGATACAAAATACAACCTTGCTAATTATTATGATCTCCTTTTTAAACATGTGGAAATTGCACCTTAGACAGGTTAAAGCATTTGCCAGAAGTCACACAGCAAGCAAATGCCAAACCCAGGACTCAAACTCAAACCAAGGTTAGTAAGCATGGATGGATGGATGGATGAATGGATGGATGGACGGATGGGTGGATGGAAATATATATATATAGTTGATGAATAACACTCATTAAATAGGATCATTTTAACCAAATTGAAGCTGTGTTAAAACACAAAGGAGTGCAATCTTCTGTAATAGGAGTACATATATAATTATAAATTAGTTCAGAATCACCTAGGTCTAGAAATTTGCATTGGCTGGAGAGTAATTACTGCATAAGAATACACTGAGTACCACTACATTACTGCATAAGAACACACTGAGTACCACTTCTGCATGCTGCCCCATCAAACTACTTTGGAGTATAGACCACGCAGATGGATACAGGGGCTGTGGATACAAAAAAGCTAGTGAGGAAGTATTCATTTCAGGGTGGTACATCACCTTCCTATGGTTCAATCCTTATAGGTGCCTACCGAAAGAAAATAAGCACAGGTCTGTCAAAAGCCATGGCCAGGCTACCTGCCTGTATCATCGATCAAGAGTAGTCTGCATGATTCTCTTAAGAACTAATGACAATGGTCACAGGTTGTCTAACAGAAAGAATTATCCTCAGCAACAAAATGAATTTACAATTCTACTCTTAATGTGAATTACTGTTGGAGAAAAGAAACTCAACACATTTCTCTAATGTCATCCCCCTACTGCTCCTCCCAGAAATGCTACAGCAATGCCAAAGAGCCCAGAAATTCCTACATATACAGCACTATTTCAGGTCTCTGTACTTTTGCAAATGCCATACACTTTGTCTGGAATGTCTTTTCCTTCCATTTTCTGCTTGGAGAATTTTAAATTATCTTTAAAATCCCAGTTGTAGTATCCCCATTCTCCAGGAAGCCTTCCTGATTCTTCCAACAAGGTTTCTGAGCTCAGCACTATTAATATGTTGGGACTTACAATTCTTTGCCATGAAAGGTGGGGCTCTCCTGTATATTGCAATATGTTTTGCAGCATCTCTGGTCTCTATCCATTAGATACCCATGGTACCTGGCCAGTTGTGGCAAATAAATGACTCCAGATATAGGCCAACGTCCCTTAAGGACAGGAGGAAGGGAGAATTGGCACCAGTTGAGAGTCACTAAGTTAGAGTATTTGAGCACTAAATCTTTGGTGTGGTTACAATGGCCTATCTTGAGACCTAAGTAGAGGAATCAATCATTAAACGTCCTTCCTAATCCCATGTTTCTCTGCTAACATAGGGAAACGTTAAGATCTGAAAGAAGAATTTCGATAATGGTCCTCTAGGCAAACTCAGCCCCCTAACTGTTTTATTTACAATCCTCTTCACAGAAGAGAATTATGCCACCAAGGTCAAGGAAATGATGAATTATAAAGACGGGAGTTGAAACCGTATGACCTTGGAACCTTGATCCTAAGTTTTCTTATCTAAAAAGTGAAGCTAATTTTAGCTATCTTGTAAGGTTTCTGGGTAAAATGAAATATATACATCAAGCTGCCTTGCAAGATCAGCATCCTCTTTCCTCCAGAAGACTGGGAACAGGTTAATGTGTGAGAAAACGTTTTATGAATTCTATGAATGCTTTATAAATTGCAAGTGCTAACCAATTGTGAGATTTTACTGTCTAACTTTTTAAAAATCAGGATAAAAATTGAGCTTTTTTCCCTCGATGCAACATCCAAAGAAATTTTAAAAAAAATCTTTGGGAGGATGATTTGAATTAGAAATAATAATCGCTTCTAGATAAAAGCAACAATAACAGAAAAAAAAAAAAGAAAGAAAACCAACAACAAACAAAACAAAAAACCAACCAAACAAAAAAACTCCACCACTTTACAGCATACAAAATCCTTTCATACACAATGTATTTTGATAGTCTCCACTTCTCAGGATGTTGTTATCTGAAAGGTGAGGAGACAGCCTAAGAGAACTAAAGAATCTACCCATGTTCCTAGAGCTGCAATGTAAAGTTGAGACTCAGATCCAGTTTGCAATAACAGACCTGTTTCCAGTGAACACTGCAATAATATTTTAAATGCAGAACAAAGAGCCATTCAGCCCCAGCCTTTCTGAAATTTGAATTACATTCCTGTATGCAAAGCTATGAAGACAGTAGAGACCATTAGAACTGATTATGCCGATGGCTATCATCATTAGTTGCATATAAGCCAGCATTAAGGATTTGCAGACATAAAAAAGAGCTATTTCTTTTGTCAAAAGCAATTATAACTAATTCTTTAAAAAGTATATGTTCAACCCAAATCAGATGAAGGAATAAGCCAAAAGGAGAGATGGGCTCTTTCCATACTGCATGCAAAATCTCTTAATTAAACCCAGACATTCAAAAGTAGTTTCAGAAGAAAGGTTAATGAAATGGGGTAGGGAGGGAAAACATCTCCAGAGAACCCTGCAGACTAGTGTTCCGAGCTGCCTCTTTTGCTGCTCATGGGAGAAAGTGAAAAAAACAAAACAAAACAAAACAAAAACTACAAAAACACATTTATCTATTTGGAATCAAGAATGGAACTGAGCTACTTTTCAGCCCTCTGCAGAGAGCTGCGTCATAATATATTTTCCCAAACTCTGACCAGCCTAACAAAGAGTAGCTGAGTTCTGGATACACCCTTCTTCATCTCAGAGAGAAACTAATATAGTTTGATTTAGAGCAATGATGTCCTATTAACATCTGGTAGGTGTTACAAATTTGGAAAGATATTAAAGTAAGAAGGAAAATCTCGAAAAGCAAAAAGCAAAGATGTTTAAGTGTTTGACGGAAGTACAATTATCCAAGACCATCTCTCTTCTATGTTCCATGGCAAAAACAAACTATAGTATAGAGGCAACTGCAATCCCAAACCAAAGATCAACCTAACAGACTCTCCATAAGATCTCACCACGATTGGGTGGGTGAAGAGCAGGGAGAAAGGATGAGTACATTCAGGGACTAAATACAGAGGAAAGTGCATTCCAACCAGATGGAAAGAATGCATAATGATCCGGGAATAGGCCTCTAGAGTGTGGCTCTAGCCCTGACAGTATTCATTCATTCGTCAAATATATATTGTAATTTTTTTACTATCCCCCTTTCTGTTCTACCAGATACTGCACCAAGTGCTGGGGCTAACATAAGAAGCAACAGTGGGCATGGTTCTCATTCTCATGGAATTTATCATCTAGAAAGTGAGATAAGCATTCACATTAACAAATGCAGAATTCTAAGCAGTGAAGTAAATGAGTCTATGAGAGATCACAAGAGTAACATCAACGCAAAAGGCAACCACCACCACCACCACCATTTACTGAGAACTTACCAGGCATAGTACTATGCACTTACCTTATTTGACTCTCCTAGGTGGATGGAGTACCCTACTACTATCGCCCAATTTTAACATGGAAGATATTAACTTTCCTAGTTTTATGAAGTAACCTGTGCTTATCACTTTAGTGTTGAGGAAATGGAGACATAGAAAAGTTAATAAATTTGCCCATGGTTTTACAGCTAGTAAGTGGCAGAGCTGAAATTCAAACCCAGGCAGGTAGATTTCAGTGCCCATGCTTTTAGTCAGTGTGTAACAAAGACTCCTTATCCAGGCTGAGGTGGGAGAAGGCTTTGCTGAGCAAGTAACACTTAAACTGAAAGACAGCTATGAGTTTATCTAAAGAGAGATCAGAAGTTAATCCAGAAGGAGCCTGGGGGATGATTCTAGGCAGAGGAGGGAAACTTGAGAGTACAGGGAGAACAAGTAGGATATAATGTGATTCTCTACATCTAGGACCTGATTCTTAAAGTGTAGCGCCTGGACCAGCAGCATCACTGACCCTTGGAAACTTCTTATAAGTACAAATTCTTGTACCAGGTCTACTGAGTAAGAAACTCAGGGCTAGAGGGTGGAGGGGGAGGGCAGTGCTAGTTATCTATTTCTGTGTAACAAATTGCTACAAAATTAGCAGCTTAAAACATAAAATATTTATCATTTCACAGTTCCTGTGGGCCAGGAGTCTGGGTACCACTTAGCTAAGTCCTCTCCTCAAGGTTCTATAGGGCTGCAATCAAAGTGTCAGTCAGGCTATGTTCTCCTCTGGAAGCTCAACACGGGAAGAATCACTTACAAGTTTAATCAGGCTGCCGGTAGAATTAATCAACTTGCGGTTGTAGGACCGCGATCCCTGGCTTCTTGCTGGCTGTCATCTGGAGACTGCCCTACAGGTCCTTGCTGCATGAGCTTGCTCAACATGGCTACTTACTCCATCCAGCAAAGACTCTCTGAAATAAATCTGCTAGCAAGTCAGTCTTATATAAGCTATTGTAATCCTAAGAGTGACACCCCATCACCTTTGCTATTTTCTCCTGCTTAGAAAAAGACACAGATCCCTTGCACAAGAGAAGGGGATTATACCAACGTGTGCACACCAAGGGGCAGGGATCATGGGGGCTACCTTAGAGTCTGTGCCCCATAGACACAGTATCCTGTGTTTGGCAAGTCTTCCAGATGAGTGTGATGCATGCTCATGTTTGAGAATCACTAGTCCAGACTATGGATTTGAGAGAGAATTAGAAGGTAGGGTCATAAGAACTGGGAGTTAAAATAACTCTATTAGCTTATACAGTCTACCATTGAGGTTAAGAGCATGGGCTTTGGAGCCATTAAGATCTAGGTTCAAGTCTCTGCCATTTTCTAGATTGTATGACTTTGTGCAAGTTACTTAACCCTGTGCTTTTGCCTCTTTATCTATTAATGTATTATGGCAATCCCAAGGATCCTACTTTTTAGAGTTTAGGGTTGTTGCAAGAGTTAAAAGATTGCTAGAGTAAATTATATCTGTATGTCTGACACTAAGGATGTGCTCAATAAATATAGGCTACTGCTAACATCTGTGGGATTCAGTTCTTTCTATAACATGAGATTAGATCAGATAATATGTAAGGCACTCGGTTATAGAATTCAAATGTAATAGATAAAAAATCATGCTTTTCAGAAGAGTATAACTTTTTCTCTGATATCTAGAATAGTAATAGCAACATCCGGCCTGCAAATGTTTTATTTCCTGTGCTGCTGGAAGTGAGCAGCCACCAACCTCCTTGGTTTGCTAGGAAAACATCATCTGCATGGTCCTCTTGGAAGGCATGGATTAACCTCCAGAGACCCAGTTCCTATATCTGCCTATTTTGAAAAAAATAACATGAAACAGACTAAACCAAGCCATAGCAACACCCTCAGGATTGTTTCTAAACGATTACTAAGTGGGGACCCCATTCTGTAGGAACCAGTGATCTTAGCTGTCCTGAATAAGGAGGAGAAGATGTTTCTTCTGGAAAAAGGCAATGACCCTTTTAAACTCTGCCTTTTCCTCTCCCTTGTTCTTTCATGCCTCTTTCTCCCTTATCTAGTCAAGGTTAGGCTCTCCAATATTTGAGAAAAGCTTTCCATTTAATGAAATGATTGCCAGTAGGAACCGGATGAGAGTGGGACACTGAGCAAGATCCTGGCAGGATATAGGGGAAAATTAATTTCAAACCCTCCTCTAATTGTTGGTGCCCAGAAAGGTAAGGATCAGAGTTCATCTCTGTGAAAAGAAAGCTGCTGTGTTTAGAAAAACCACTTGAATGGGCTTTTAGCCACGCAAAGGCAGACAAAGACTTAGAGAACAGAGTGGAAGATACAATAGAGAAAAACATGAGGCAATGTCTAGAGGAAACCAAATCTTGCAGTAACTAATTCTGGAGACATGGGTGGTATTATTTAGGCAGGGCTAAGAAAGAGCAAAAAAAATCTGGGATTTTTAAAATCGTACTTAATTACAGTATCTGGCACAAATAAATGCTTTACAGAATTAACTAAGGAATTAATGAATGAATGAAATGAAATCCTACATTCTTTTCCCTGTACTTTGTAATTTAATCTTTCATTATTGACTATTAAAGTATGAGATGGACATGACCCCAGGAAATAGCAGACATGTGTAAAAAAAAAAAGCACAACAAAATGTTCCTCCAAAGCAGACACCACCATCTGCCTAGGTTGGAAAGTATAATTTAGTAAAGAAACAGGCAGAACACGTAGTTCAGAGAGTGTTAATACACAGTCAATAAAGTAACTAACCAATCCGTAGTAAAAGCCCCCCAAAGGACAATTCTGGTGTATTTTATTCTGAGAGCAAATTAAAGCAAAACAAAGATGAGTCTACCAAAAAAAAAAAAAAAAAAAAAAAAAAAAAAAAAAAAAAAAAAAAGAATTCCAGCAGCCTCTCCTCTATTTCGCATATGAGTCCTTAGAGGAATTCATGGAAATTATCCATCTCTTTCCCATCTCTCCTACCTATAGTGTACAGTGCCAACCTAAAAATTCCTTTGTTCATGTACAGCTATCTGTAGGAAATCTGGGCTCATGGCTTTACCCTTTTTTATTTCCTGCATGCAGAATATGCTCAGAATTATCTATTCATGAGCAGCATTAATCTAGAAAAAGATTCACAGAGTTTTGATAAGGTTGCAATTACCCAGTTGCCCAATCAGAAGTCCTGTCATCAAATCATTAGGGGTTGTCTTAATATACTACAATTCTTAGGCTGTATAAAAGCTGGTGTTTCATTCTTTGCAATTGAGCATTGTTTCCATGCCTTTCTGGTTTGTTCTAGCAGCTGATATAATTCCCATGGGAACTATGGTATTTAATATATATGAATTTGTAACTGTATTTGTTTGTGTGTGTGATGAGAAAAACGTGGACAAATATTTTCATTCACATAATGTATACATCACCATAGAATTAGCTGTTCAGACACTAATTTGGTATTTAGGCTGTTTTGTTTCCATGCAATCTATTGGATTTGGTACCCTCATTAGGATGATTAAATAAGCCATTCTATCAATATGCGGTCCAATTATTCCAATAGCCTAAATACAGCTACAGTCTGGTCCTTTCCTGTCTCTAGAGAAGCATGACTTTGCAGACAACTGTCTTCTGGACTTTGTTCAGGGCGCTTGGGGTACTGCGACCTCCCTAAGGTCTTTTAAAATGAAATCTGTCAATAAGCAAATGAGGCGGAGGACACATATGCAGATGTCTTTAATCTTCAGCATTTATTTAACACCTATCCTGTGCCACCATTTCCAGAGAGAAAGTAGTGGACACATATATAAAGCAATACTAGGATTCCCAGGGGTTTAAATTAAATAATGGCCTGTTTTCATTACATTATTGTCTACCATGGCACATGTCAGGCTTCTTTTTAATTTGTAGAACGGTTTGATTTGAAGTCAACAAAATATTTAAAATGACCTGTTTTTCCTTAGAGGTTCCCACATATAAGCTTAATTCAATATTCTTTAACCCAAAAATCTTGTTTTCTAAAAGTGCGTACTGAGTAAACTGCTAGGCTATACAAATATATATGTGTGCCACATACATTCACACACTCTGAGAATGCACACATTTCCAAAGACATTGCCCAAAAATTACTTGTCCAATTAACTTCTTTATGAACAAATAAATTCAGTTCACCTCCAGACCCACTACAGTAACAGTCTAGCAACCCTGCAGCCTGATTTTAGAATATTATTAACGGTGGTTATTAGCTGAAGATGCAGCGTAGAAATGAACATATAGAGTGAGATTTACAGTTATTACTCTGTGGAGAGAAAGTAAGAGTGACTCAGTCCTTCTCATCTAACTTACAGACAATAAGCTGTGGGTTTAAGATTAAACGATTTGATTTTTTCAGTAATTTACATAAGATAAAACTGATGCATCATCATTATCATCTTCCATCAACCAACGTTTTAAAGCTCTGTTTTGCCTTCCCTGAGGAGGCCTAATGAAGACTACATTCCATTGTTCTGAAGTAGTTTTCATTATCGCCCTTTCCCAGGACGATTTTGAGTTGAATGCTGCACCTGCATTTATCCACCTCGTGCAAATGGGCACCCTTATCAACAACATTCTTTAAGCAGTATCTCCCGGAGGTTTTTCTTTTTCTTACAATATAGTCAAATACTAATAAATAGTCTAAATATAATTTAAATGTGCCCAAACTGAAAAATTTACTTTATGGTAACAATTCTAGCATAAGAAAGTAAATAAAATATAAAATAAGAGAAAATATAAAACTGCTAAGGAGGAATTTGTGAAATAGCAATAATTATTTTTATAATTTACATAGCATAGACAGAAGGCCAATTGGGGTTTCTATGCCAAGAAGAAGACATACCTTGGCACAAAAGATAATGGATCAGAAAATTCATGCAGATGTTCACATTGGAAAACTGAAGGGACTGCAGCCCTTGACCACTTACT
Source organism: Mandrillus leucophaeus (assembly GCF_000951045.1). Classification (NCBI taxonomy): domain Eukaryota; kingdom Metazoa; phylum Chordata; class Mammalia; order Primates; family Cercopithecidae; genus Mandrillus; species Mandrillus leucophaeus. The sequence continues at coordinate 1,529,518 of NW_012104976.1, read as the reverse complement.
TGTGTCACAGGCTAATTCTGATGATCATTAACACTGATGGTGACATGTGACATAGCACCCTCATGTGAGTGTACCACGATCATCATAACTAGTGGGCAATCTAGTGGGAAATGGCATTGTGGCAGTGCGGGTAATTGCAACTTGAGTTCTACCAGCGACTGACCAAGTCAGTTAATAATCCTAAGAATCAGTTTGCTTAGTTTGAAGGATTTAATACATAAATGCAATAAATGGGCATTTACTGAGTGTCTTCTCTGTGCCAGATACTATGCAAGGATCTAGGTTATCTGACACTTTCATTAGACTGTAAACCTAGTGAGAGAGAGTTTGTACCTTACACACATATCATTGAACCTCCAGGGATATGATGTGTTTGGCAGTGTTTGGCATAGAAGAGGTGTTTAATAAACAAGGATAAAAGAAAGGATGGAAAAAAGGATAGAGGAAAATACAGGTGAGGATAGAAATTGAGATAGGATACATACCCACAGAGATCTCACAGTCTAGTAGACAGAGAGCTACATAAAAATAGGTTAGAAAACAGCTTTGCTTAGAAATAACAAAAACCTGTAATCCCAGCTACTCAGGAGGGTGAGGCAGTAGAATCACTTGAACCCAGGAGGCGGAGGTTGCAGTGAGCCGAGATCGTGCCATCGCACTCCAACCTGGGAGATAGAGCGAGACTCAGTCTCAAAAAATAAAAGAAAAAGAAAAGAAAAAAAAGAAAGAACAGATAAAAAAGATGTGTATGATAAGGGAAGCAAAGAAAGATTATGAAAGCAGTCAGGGTATGATGGACGTGTACAAAATTCCAGACAAATGTACTCTTTCCAGATTGCCCAGGGCCTGTGCACATACTGTGTGTTACCTGTACTCTCTAGTTCACTTAGCTTGTCCAAGCACCAGCACTATGGTGGTTTTCTGTGATGCATTTTACCAAAGGACAATGCCAATATCTCTCAGTTTATTTATTTAGCTGCTCCCAATAGCTAGCTGTGCCCGTGTAATTCAAAACACCAAAGAGCACCTATGACTCTTTCCATATTGTACATGCAGTAATTTTTCTTTCCTTTCCCTCCTTGATTTATGATGATAACTATTCTTTGTGACTGCTTCTGAGACTGCTAGTCAGCTGGAATCTGCTGGCTGACAGCAAAAGTGTTATAAATCCCGGAAACCTAGAAGGAACTTTCCCTCTCCCTTTCTCAGACTTAGGGATGTTGCACTGCTTGCCAGGAATGCAGTGTCAGCAACAGAGGCGAATATGTAGTTGAGGAAGGGCCTGGGCACAAAAGAAAGAGAGACAGGCTGCTCAGGCCTGACTCAAGGCATGAAGGCTAAGGAAGAGGTTTCAGAGGTTACTGTATTGGGCTGCCAGAACTGCCGAGCGGAGAGGAATGTGAAGCTGAGAAAAGAGAAAGCATGTGGATGGAGCAATTCTAATCGTGGTGTAGGCATGTGATGGGGCCAGGACAGCGATGGGCTGGAAAGTCACAACGACCTGTGTTGGAGTCTGGATTTAGTTTCTCACCTGCTAGGTGACTTTGGGGAGCAATTCAATCTCTTTAAGCCTTATTTTCCTCAGTGGTAAAATGGAGAAACATAAAAAAGACACCAAACAGGACTGTTGTAAGGATTAAAAAGGAACCCGCAGTTCCTACCTGGCACCATGATAAGGACCCAAGAGTTACCGATGGCTACTGCTATTATTATTAAATCTATAATACCCATGCCAAGAATTGTAATTCACAGAAGTGTTCTCATCAGCGAAAAAGACTATTCATTGTAATAATGTTGGAAATGATGATAAATGGAAAACAATCTGATAGTGTCCACTAACAAAAGCAGGGCTTATGGTATAGAGCATTCTTACTATATTAAAATGAATGAAATCTATGTGCACTGACATTGCAGATGTCTAAATGTATAGTTAAGTAAAAAAAGACCACTTTTGAGAATATATAGAGTCTTATCCAGTTTCTCTAGGTAAGCAAATTAAATGTATTTTTAAAAAATCTAAAAAATATCCATATGAAGTAATTAAAAATAATTATCCCTACGGAGTAAAATTAAAGGAAACTTTAATTTTCTAAATTATACTTTATGTGTGCTTTCACAAAAATCGATCCATTTTATAATACTAATTTTTATTGCCATTTTAAAGACACAGATTTTAAGATAGCAGTGCTTTTTAAAAATAATCTTATTCCCAATAGTCTCTTTGCTGCAGTGTCCCGTTGGCCACACAACTCAAATATCTGGTGTTTTTCTAATTTCTAGACAGCAACTTAAAGCCTCACTGCTCTGAAATCTCACAAAGGAAAGAATAAATAAAGTAAGGTAATTAAGAGAACTAGAACGCCAAGTACAAAGCATTTATGTTTTAGATGTCGACTCAATTTATTTCATTAGTTTGCTTTTTAAAATCCTGAGAAATTATCTGAACCAATGCAATATTAGTTTTTGCTGAATAATACCAAGTGAATAAATCCAAATCCACCTTCAATTAGAAATCCTCTTCAAAAAATTCCTAAACAAAATAAACTAGATTCATGCCTACATTCACTGATATAGGTAATACTCTATTTTCTTGAATTTATGTTTCCTATAACCATATAGCTTATACTCTGAATAGTTTTTTTCCCAAAAGTTTCGGAATTTGATTTTGGAAATAATGCAAAGTTAGAAATATCACTAGCATCCCAATAAATAATATAAAGAGGTATACTTTAGAAACATATTTCTCAAATTATATATAATTTAAATATCATCATTGCCCAGATATTTCTATTTGAATAGGCAAGAGGTGGAAACAGCCCAATTCTGTTTAACTGACTGAAATGATGTACCATTTTCCTTGCAATGCATACTCCCATATGGGACATCGAGTGGACAAATACTGAATTAACACAATGATTATGCTGACAATTCAATTTTTCCTTCCTGACCATCAGTTCAGTTTATCTTAAATGAAGTATACTCTTAATTATCTTTTTGGAGGCAGAAACTTCTAAGTTTGCAACAATACCTTCTCATCTATATGAGTGAGCAAAAGGGGCTGGGCCTAACATTAGTAGTTTTCCTCAGCCAAAGCTTCATTCACACAACAGACATTTGCTGGGCATCCCTCTAGGTATCTTCTCTTACTGTCGTATTTGTGAAATCATAACTTCACTCCATATGATTGATTCATTTAGATGTTTCTGGTCATGCAGCATCCAATGGAAGTATTCCACTAAAGCCAAAATCAGCAACTGGACAACTCCTCGGGTGCTTATAACTAAGCATTGATGTTCACTTATAGTCACAAAAGAATGTGCATTGCTTCCATTTTCGTAACCCTGGAGCCTCTCTGATCTCCCAGGAAAGGCCACACGCATCATAGAATGCTGCTGATAACGGACATATTACCTTTTGCTAGTAATGTCAGAGAGAACTAGAAGACCTGTGTCATGTAAGCTCACTAATGGAACACAAAGTCAGCTGTTCCTCTTGCCTTTCACCCCATGAGCTGCATTCCAGAAAAAAACTCATCAATGCAGTTGTGGTATTGGGAGACCCTTGATGCCAATGCTTTCCTTAATTCATGGGTAAAAGCTCTGGTAAGTGTTTCCTCCATAATTCGAGGTACACAGAGGTGGCTGACTCCAAAATATACTGTCTTTGACTCCGAAATATACTGTCTTTGAACTTACTCCAGTTTAAAGTTTGCACAGTTGGCACTGTTTTAATTGCTTTTTATTCACCCTGTTGGTGAGGGAAGGATTCCCACCATGGCATTGTAGGATTGGTTGACCATATGACACCAACACTGGACAGATGAGATGGACAGTAGTTTATTAGTCATGTATACACAAAGTCCAGGGGAAAAGTATACCACACAGGGCCATATGGGAGTTGTACTTGGAAGTAAAGTGAGTAACTACTATGAAAGGCCAGCTTTGTAGTTCCAAGAGGGTAGAGTGTCCCCTGGTTCTCATAGGGCAATGTGATTGGCTTGTTTGAATAATTCTGCAGGAGGGCAGGGAACTGAAGCATACTAATGAGGAATAAGCAAAAATTGTACTTAGTCCCTTTGATAAAGAAGGGTGTTTGATCAAGGGACCTTATCTACAGAGGCAGAATGGGAAGAACAGCTTGTATTTAGGCCATTCAAGGCCTGCATGATTTTATCAGATGTTAAGGCAGCACATAATATTGAGCCTCAATTTTAGTTCCTACACCCCGAGCACACAGTAAATACTTGCTAAATGAGTCAATGAATAAATGTTGTAAAAATGGAAGCATTTTAAAACTTTGGAGCCGCTGTATTTAGTTCATGACCTTAGGCAAGTCACTGAACATTTTAATTGTATTTCAGTCAATTAAAAAATGTTTAAGGCTGGCTGCAGTGGCTCATACCTGTAATCCCAGCACTTTGGGAGGTTGAGGAGGGCTGGATGCTTGGGCCCAGGAGTTCGAGACCAGCCTGAACAACATGGAAAAATCCTGTCTCTACAAAAAAATACAAAAACGTTAGCTGGCAGTGGTGATACACACCTGTGTTCTCAGCTACTGGAGAGGCTGATGTGTGAGGCAGAGGCTGCAATGAACCACGATCACCCTGCTGCACTCCAGCCTGGGCAACATGCAAGATCCTGACTCTAAAAAAATAAACAAACAAACAACAACAACAACAACAAAAAGAAAGAAAGAAGAAAAGAAAGAAAGAGAGAAAGAAAGAAAGAAAAAGAAAGAAAGAAAGAAAGAAAGAAAGAAAGAAAGAAAGAAAGAAAGAAAGAAAGCCAGCCAGCCAGCCAGGCGTGGTAGCTCATGCCTGTAGTCCCTGCACTTCGGGAGGCCAAGGTGGGTGGATCACTTGAGTTCAAGACCAGCCTGGCCAACATGGTGAAACCCCATCTTTACTAAAAATACAAAAAAGTTTTAGTAGCCGAGTGTGGTGGCGGGCACCTGTAATCCCAGCTACTTAGGAGGCTGAGGCAGGAGAATCACTTGAACCCAGGAGGCGGAAGTTGCAGTGAGCAGAGATCACGCCACTGCACTCCAGCCTCAGTGACAGAGCGAGACTCCGTCTCGGAAAAAAAAATGTATAAGATAGAAACTGTATCTTTTCTGTTTATCTCAGGAGGTTGTTAGGTTGTTTGGGTAAATAAAATTGTTAATATATGAGGACAATGTCCAAGTCCTTTGAGAGTCCTAGAAGACCCTATATCATCTCCTGAGTGAGGAACTCGTTGGAAGCAATAATTGGTAGTTGCCAAGGCCAAACGAGCTGAAGGGCAGTGATGGTAAAGCTGGAAGAAAGAGACGGACACCAAGCTTTGTGTTGAAGTTAAACCTACAGAATTTCAAAGTCCAGGAGAAAATTTTACAAAAAGAGAATAAAATGACTCCAATATGTTAAGTCTGGGTAACTGGGAAAATGATGTTGTCATCTGTAGTAACATTAAATTCAACAGCAAAACTGGCTTGCAAGAGGGGCATGGTGATGAATTTGGTTACCAGCTGAAGATAGTTTCTTTAAAATAAATACCTTGATCTTCAAAACTAGTGTTTTCAAGGCCTAGGAAAACATTTTATTTTGAAAATATTTGCCTGGCCTCACATAGCCAGTGTTTAACCTATAGCTAGCTGTCTTAAATAACTTCTCTACGCTGGAATCTTTTCCCCAAGGACACGTCAGGAAAGTAATATGCCTCTCTAGCTTGCTCACAGGTATACAAGGCCTTCTGGCTTCTACACTGAAGGCTATCGCCTGAGATAGTGTTACTGACTTCTAACACGCACACGGTTTCGTAGCCCTGTGCCATGCTGCCATGTTGACAGACCTCCTGCAGCACACCCTTGTGTAAGTTAAGCAAGGTCAAGGCTGATTATGACTTGCATAGCCTGAGCTGTCTAACTGGTCTTGTGTTCTAATACAGACATAGAAAAAATCAGTGAACCTTGAATGCTTTCAACCTTAGATATTTACTGGACACCTGCTCTAGGGTCAGGTACCAGGTGTTGTTAAGTATAAGAGCTACAAAAAGAAATAACACATTTTCTGCCTTTGAGAAGCTCACACCCAAGCCAGAACAGAGACAGTAAAATAAACAAGTACACTAGCAAACTTTAAGTGCTAGAATAGATGTAGACATAAAATGTGAGTAAGCAGTTGATTCCAGTGAGATAATAGATAAGGTCAGATAAAGGACACTGGAGAACATTTAAATTAAAGACATACCTATAAGAACAAGTACTTATAATAGGATAGAAACAAGAATTATCCAGAAAAGAAAGGAAAGTCATACTCAATTTTTGTGTTTAGATTGCATATATTATTTTGTACCTATTACTTGATTCCCTAAATTAGAAGTCTAACAGTTTATATTTTTAAAATGCCCTGTTTGCCACCTACACAAAGCAGGAGGCCATGGACAAAAATATACTTCACACCAGAAACTCCAAAATAGTGAAATCTACATTGTCATCTGTTCTACAGAACAAACAGTCTCACGTTACCATAGAAATCTCCATTCTTTTCTGTGGGAAAGTATTTTAAATAAAGCTGTCAGACAGTCTCAATTAAAAATAATAAACGAAAGACCAATTATGGTCCCTTTGGATTCACTAACAAAGTTCATTAACGAACTTACCATCAGGTATTCAGAAGCTAAAAGGTAGCATATGGAGGAATTTCCAACACAATTAAAAGACACTATTTATGTTTTCCATTACCACCTTGGGCTTCTGGCAGTCTGGACAGAATTAAATAACTGTCTATACAAAGCAGAGCTTCACATGGTGGTCATGGTGGACGAACAAATATGCAAGTAGAGGAGAAAGTCACAGGAAATATACCTGATATGCGCAACTTCCTGTAATTTTCCAGAAGAAATCTGGTTAATTTTTAGTTTCTCAGTACTACTCTCTTCAACTTGATCCTCTAATACCGAGTACTCATAGTACCCACAGCATTTAAGTAAATGTGAGGCTCCCTTTTCTCTCCATGTTGATTCCTTCCCCCAAGCACTCTGAGTGTCTTAGTTTATAAAGTTTTTTCTTCTTACAGAGATCAGCACCTATCACACAGCCCATTTATTAGGTTTTGATAGAATCAGTGCATTTATGTGTCTTCCATTCACCCCCAAGTACTGCTGTATTCATTTACTCTCTGCTTTCTGCAGCATCTCATGTTATTGCCTCATTTTGTGCTTTCTGCTGAGAAGTCCAAGGAAATTCTAAACTCTCTTTCTGCCTCCAAGATAAGAGATAGTAACCTAGGATGGGCAGAAGCAAACCTGACTTGCTGTAATTTTCCTTATGACCCAAATGTACTTAGATGGCTTATATAAATGGTTTTGAAACTAGGTTATACAAATAATAGATATTATTGTCAGTCTGACATTTCCATCTGGTTAATTGCTTTCAGGTGGTTTCAACAAAAAGATGGTGATCTAGCCAAATCCAAAATAAGTTAAAGGATGCTTTCTTGATATGCGTATCCCAAGTCATTTTCTCAGTATTTTGTAGACCTCTTTACTGTCCATTCACCTAGCCCTGGCACTCTCTCCCATCCCCCCACACACTTGTATACACACACACACACGTACACACAGACACTCACTGCTGGCCAGCCCGATGTCTCCATTAGACATGTGAACCTTGCAAGGGAGGTGATCTCTCACTTGAGACGTCTCATAAATCACTAAACCTTCTTCCTTTGCTCCACATTAACCTTCGGTCTTTAATTTCTTCCTTTTCACTTGATTTTATGACCTGCTCTCTCCATAAAGCCTTTTTATGAGGATTTGTATAGAAGTGACTCCCTACAAATAAATTTAAATTTATATTTGATTATGATGCTAGTCTATATCTTTAGATTTAAAATATCACACTCCAAATGTATACTCATAAATATGTGAACCAATGATAATCAAAACTCTTTTTAAAATTTTAGAATATTCTCAAATATTTCTCAATCAGCTGAAATTTTTTGTTTGGTTCTTTGCTTTTTGTTATTTTGCTTTTCTTTTTTTTCCAGTCTTCCTCTGGTAAACAAGTAATTGCTGAAGAACTAACAAAGAATGTTGGTAGTTTCTAACGTTAGAAACTGAAGCCTTCCATACATAGGAGTGAGAGTTTCAAGGCTTTGTCTCTGTGGGGGCCATGAAACCACAGCCAGCTTTTCACATGCATATGTAGCTTCTTTTGAACTGTTTCACCTTCCCTCTGACCCTGGGATCCCACAGTGAAAAAAAGCCAGGGCAGCATCCTAGAGTATATCCACATCTATTGTTCATCAGTGACCCAAGGACTAAAAAATAGACAGCCCAAACAAAATGGTCAGCAGATCGCTACTGGTATGTGGATGAAGTTCTCTGCCAGGAGATGAGCAACATGTCTTGGAAGAGATCATTAAAAACAGCATAAGGATTTTTTAAAAACATGCAGAGAATCCCAGAATTTCTCAGACATGAGAACTAAGGAAGACAGGTACCCTAGAAACTAGAGGAGACACAATCCCCACCCTCAAAGACCTTCCCATGAAAAAGACAGAAAAAGAGGCACACGTATGCAAAAATAGCCTTTAATCAAGACCCAGGCTGATAAGACCAAAACCACCATTGTGTCAAAGTGGCTACGAAGAAAGGAGAAATATTTAAAACCAGTGGGCATGTGGGAAGGGCAATGTGCCCATGAGGCCTGCCAGGTGCAGATCATCAGAAAGCCATTATTGCTTGTATTTTTCTAAATAGAACAAACTATGAATAGAATCAGGAGGGAAAAGAGATTAGAAAGATAGCCAAGCACATTTTTAGCCATCTCTAGTATTTTCCCCACTGTCCACCTTCTTAATTCTCTTTTGTCGCTGGCCTGGGAGTAACCTCACATCAGCCTGCACCATTGGCATGACCTAAATCCAAAGAAACACTCTTCCCTTCACCTCTATACTTGGTAACTCCCACTCCACCTTCTAGTTTATGATTTCCATCTCCAGGGAGCTTTCCCAGGACCCTGGTTTCCAGTAGTCACCCCGGGCTCTGAGCTCCTGGAGTCTCCTGTTCTCATTGAGACCCTCATCTCCCTGTGGTTCCTTGTCTAAGGCCTTTTGACACCCACACTGCACCCTGAGCATCTTGAGGGCTGGAATGGCATCCTTCCCCTTCCTGTATGCCTAGCACACTTTTGAAACATGAATTACAACCAGTTAAGGTAGAGTCTGTGCCCTTCCTACCACTCCCAAGCCCAGAATTATTTTAGGTGCAGTGGCTTGAGGCTTTTTATAGGAGTTCATCATTATTCTTTCTATTTCATATGTACTCTTTTCAGGCCACGTAACATATTTGTATATCACCTCTAATGTAAATTTCTCATAAAGAAATGTGTCCTTGGCACAACCACTCTTCATTAGCAGAGGGATTACTCTTCCTTATTAGCTGGTCTAGGAGCCCCCATTAAGCAAAATGGCACTGTATCTGAAATGGGAACCACCAGAGGAGCGAGCCTCAGCACAGTGTTTATAAGAGGCCATTGGAGCAGTGCAAGGGAATCTCTTTCCTCTTAAAGGAAAATCAGGCTGCTCCTTTATCTTCTGACAATCAAAGGTTACATTCTCCAGTTGGATTTAACATTACCTAATGACAAGGCATCTATGCGGTGTTTGTAATTCTCAGCTCCATAGGAAGGCTGGCAGCGGACGTGTCCTGACAAAGAGCCTTGAGTGACAGCACATCTTAGGAATGCTGAGGAGGTCACTTTAGTCGTTTTTCCACACATAAGGCCCATGAAGCGCCAAAATCATTCTGGGCTAGCAGTGTAGGAATAGTATCTTCGTTTAACTATGTGAAAAATAAAAGCATTCTGAGTTTCTTGCTAGTCCCTGTGTTCACAATTCTTTTTCTCTGTGAGAGGGTTTGCTGACCGAAGTCCTCTTCTGTACATGGTGATTGGGACCCTGGCTTTAAGAGTTGGTATTTAACTTAAGTCCAAAACCAGAGAAAGCAAATGTCTCACAAGCACTGGGAGAGATTTATCAAACATTCTCACAGGAACACGTCCTAAAATCCAATCTATTTCAGTCTGTATTGACCCCTTAAGATGAGATAATTAAGGATGTACTCACTACATTTGCAGGTGAGGTTAAATGAGGTGATGTTCCAAATACTCTAAATGATAATAAAATTTCAAAATAATAGTAATCAATTAAAAACGATTCTCAAAGAAAAAAGATGAAATGCTAAAGACAGATAGAAGGTGTGAAAATATAATAAGATGGTGGCTGATGGATTTGATCTCTCTCTCTACCCCTTCATCTCTCTCTGCACAACCCCACCCAACACACACACACAAGTGAGAACACTGCTAATTCTAATCAAATTAACAAACATTTACTGAGTGCCTGCTCTATGGTAAGTACTGCGCCAATTAAGTATACAAACATGAAGAACATAGTTTCTGACTCTAAGAAGCTTATAAGCCTAATTAGAGAGATAGATACACGAACCCAGAGTCACAAGCGAAGGCCGCCATGCACAGAAAGTGATATGCACAGAGGCACAGGAGCATACGGGAGGCTGCAGCTCAGTGGAGACTTTTCCCAGGAGTTTACATTTCAGCTAAGGCTTAAAGGATAAGCAGGTTTGCAAAGCAGATACAGGGCAGAAGAAAATTCCAAAAATGTGGAAGAACAAACTGGAAGTCACAGATAAATGAAGAGCAAGCAGCCTTCTTAGAACCACAAATTGGCCTATAGAGTGGTTCCTGGGCAGGGGAGCAGGGCAGGGCTTAGATCATAAAAGGCCCTTCTGCCAAGCTAAGAGCTGAACATTGCCTACTGTCTCCAGAAGGGTTTAATTGCAGGATACTAATAAGCTGGGTAAAGGGGAAGCAAAGCAGGTGGCGGGCACTCTGGAGGCCATGACAGTTGTGTCATGTTTCCACTGACAAGTGAATTCAGACATGGAGAGGGTGTTAGTAGTTCAGTTTTTATGTAGAATATTCTGTTGTAGTCAGAGCTCATGGTACTGTATGCTGTACACAGAAGACAGTCAAAAACATGTGTCGACTGGAATTATTGTCTTAGCTGGAAACATCTTTGGTATCCACAGAGTGAGACAGTTTTTTTATTTTTCTTGTCCCAGTGCCTCAGTATGTACCCTTATGTCTTGTCTGTATTTTCAAAATGCTTGCGGTTGTCACAAGACAGACTAAACTAGAGAGTGTGGATCAGTCCATCAGGTCAAACCTATGACGACTGGTAGAAAAAAACATTCACAATAAAGGTGCAGAAACCAGGTTACCAAAGAGCCATCACAAGTGGGGCAATCAGTGCTGTGCTGGTCAGGGTATGAGGAATTGACAGCCACTTACAGGACTGCTGAAAGTAAAAGTTGTTCATATGATTGTTACTAAATAAAGCATTTCTGAACATTCAAAAGTGTAGAGGGAAAATATACACCCACATACTGCTCATTTAACTTCAGAGTTAAAAACTCAGATGTAACAAAGTCTTGTAAAGCCCCTCCACGCAGTATCACTAACATTTATTTCTCACTGTTTTGCACACTTTTTGATACGTTTACTCCATGTGAACTCCCAAAATAATACGTAATAATCTTTTGCATTTTAAAAATAGTCTATACATTGCATAAATATACATACATAAATTATGTATGTAACTTATAGAATATATATATATAAAATACATGAAAAGTAAGCTGTTTTGAAGATTTTTACCTTTCAATAATATGTTTTTTGAGATTTATTTATGCTACTAAATGTAGCTCTGGTTTATTCATTTCACAGATGTATAAAATATTTAACTGCATGAATATACCACACTGTATTTTCAGAGATGGACTTTTAAGTTATTCCCAGTTTCCTGCCATTAGACGGAATGTTAGAATAAACTTTCCTGCATTTGTAGATGAGTTTTCTTGGGTACCGATTAGTGTAAATGCACTTTCAACTGTCCTTTGCTAGATATTGCTAAATTGTCCTCTAAAGTTGTTGAAACAATTTATACCATCCCCATCTATGTGTGAGTTTCTATTGCTTCACAGCCTCAAAACCATTTAGCTATAGCCAAGTTTAATTTTTGCCAACCTGAAGGGCATGAAATGGCTCTTGTCATTTTAATTTGTCTCCCTGATAACATGAAGGTGAGCATCTTTTCATGTTTACTGGTCATTTTGGTTTACTCTTCCGTAAAATGCTTAGTTAAGACATTAGCCATTTTTTCTATTGAGCTATTTGCTTTATTGTAAGATTTCTTTTTTACATGTCAACACTAACATTTTGTTAAGAGTTTTTATAGGAAACAAATTAGTGTTATGTATTAAGGCCCTTAAAGATGCTCTCACTCTTTGACCCAACAATTACACTTTAATTTAAACTAAGGAAGTAAAAAAAGTGTGCTAAAAGATTTAGGCCTCAGATAGTCATCAAAGCATTGCTTATAATAGGAAAATATTATAAGCACTGCTCTTACATAGTAGTCATAAAAAGTAAATATATGAAATTCTCCAACACAAAGGGATTGACATATCTGTCAAACAGACTGCTACGCAGACATTAAAACTAATGTTACAGAAGAATGTTAAAAATATATCAAATGAAAAAAGCAGGTTGCAAAAAATTCTCACGGAAAAAATACGATACAAAGTGCAGTTATTGCTAGTTTATGGGATTACAAGTATGTTTCCTTCCTTTTATTCTTATTTTTTCTAAAATTTCTATAAAGGATATGAAATACTTTTTTAAAAGCTGCCATATAAAAATAATGGGACAACTCTTTAAGAATTGGACTATCAGGAGAAAATGCATCTAAGAGACAGAATTTTGAAAAGTACCGGATTACAAGTAGCACTGAAAGCTACAAATAGGACCAGTGTGTACATTTGTGCAGGACTTGTGTTTCCAAAGCCAGGCATTTCAGCCAAACCCACAGAAAATGATCACCCTTGGATCACTGCTGTCTCCCCTAATGAAAAATAATAGCCCAAGAAGTTCTGTGGGTTCCATGTACAGCAGAGCTTGGTGTTTCCCAAAGGACTTACAATCTAAATAAGACAGATGAGACAATTAAGATCAACAGACAAGAGATGGGAAAGGCAATTTGTACCGCAGTCATGTAATGGGCATATGGTTTCTATGTTCATATTTACATTTCAAGACAGGTTTAAGAAGATTTAAGCCAGATCTAAATAGAAAATATAGCAGAAACCGGATGTGTAAGTGTTACAAAATAAAAAGTATATATTATATAGCTGATGGTGGAAGACATCCAACTTAGAATGAGAAAACGGATTCAAAAACACCTTGACCCCAAAGTCTGATGGCCTAGTCCACTAGAATAATTGTCTTTAGTTTATGAAATGTTTGCTTATAATTATCCAAAATTTTGAAAGAATCAAGGTCAAGTGTGGAAGAGAGAATTTCCTTCAGAGTCAGATAGGTGTGGGTTCTGCCTTGGGCAATAAATCTCTTAGGCTCAAATTCTTTATCATGAGAATGGAGATAATAACACAGCATTAGTGTGGCATGACTACTGGACTATTAGAGATAATGAAAATAAATACTATATGTAACATGAAAATATTAATCATGGGAATATAGTGCTCCTTCTGCACTTGGAATTGGAGCATCACTGGATAATATGTTCCAGATATTTAACTGTTACAACATGTAAATGAAATGAAACTCTAAAAGTCTTGATTAAAAGTCTAATAGCAACACAATGTATTTGGTTTCAAGTTTTGCTTCTTCGGTTTAGTGTATATTTTTTATCTTTAATAATCACAAATTAGGCCGGGCACGGTGGCTCACGTCTGTAATTCCAGCACTTTGAGAGGCTGAGGTGGGCAGATCACGAGGTCAGGAGTTCGGACCAGCCTTGGCCAACATGATGAAACCCCATCTCTACTAAAAATTTAAAAAAATTAGCTGGGCATGGTGGCAGGCTCCTGTAATCCCAGCAAATCAGGAGGCTAAGGCAGGAGAATCATTTGAACCCAGGAGGCTGAGGTTGCAGTTAGCTGAGATCGCACCATTGCATTCCAGCCTGGGTGACAGAGCGTGACTCATCTCAAAAAAAAAAAAAAAAAAATCACAAATTGGAACATTTTAAAATAAACTTTAAAAGAAAGATGAGGCCAATACTAGCTCTCTCCATTTCTTTCTCATGCAAAATACACAATTAATATTTTAATGTAGCTGCGAAAATAGTATCCAACCATTTCTCCTTTGTTTTGCCAAGAAGAGACAGATGGTGAATCAGCTTATAAATCAGCCCCCAAAATTCTTGAAGGCAAGTAAGTGCTTTATAAATCAGGGTTTTAAAAAGGTCTCATTTTTATAACAGTTATTACTTTGAAGCAATCTTTCCCTAAGTATCTTCATAAACATTAAACAGGGCTAGTTTATGAGTTCCTGAACAATTTTGGGTTTTTGAATGAAACAATCAAGATCCCACATGTCTGCCTTTTCTCTTTTAATCATCAGTAACATAGACAATGACCTTGATCAGTCCTATGGTTCGTTAAGTTATGACCCTCACAGACAATGAAACCATGCTGAGAAATTATGATTTGGCTCAAAATTCAGAATACATTTGAAAATGACTTTGAGATGACAAGACACCTTGAAAGTTTGACTATGGCTTCACATTCAAGAAAAAGAAATCATCAGCAAAAAATCGTAATAACTTATAGAGATTGGCACAGGGCTTCTAAAATTATCACACCCTCTGATATGATTTGGCTGTGTTCCCACCCAAATCTCATCTTCAACTGTAGTCCCCATAATCCCAATGTGTCATGGGAGGGACTGACTGGGAGGTAACTGAATCATGGGGGTGCTTACCTCCATGGTGTTCTCACGATAGTGAGTGAGTTCTCAAGAGATCTCATGGTTTTGTAAGGGAGTTTCCCCGTCCCTTCACTCTGCACTTCTTGCTGCTGCCAGATGAAGAAGGACATGTTTGCTGCTGCTTCTACCGAGATTGTAAGTTTCCTGAGGCCTCCCCAGCCATGTTGAACTGTAAGTCAATTAAACCTCTCTCCTTTATAAGTTACCCAGTCTTGGGTATGTCTTTATTGATAGCATCAGAATGGACTAATACACCCTCCAAACATTGCTTGGCTTTGCACTGACCCTACGGCAGTTTCTCTGAAGGAAAAAGAATTACACTACACCTGGCTTTAAAATATACTAAAAGCCAGTGCAATAAAGATGCTATACAAAAGGTTATATATGACAAGGGAGCTTTCAAAGGTTTCTTCCATCAAGTTTATTAAGCACTATGTTAGGCCAACCATATTCCAATTTGATGCATTTTATTATATGAAAATGTGTCCTTTTGTTTAAGAGAATGGAATCTCAAATTCTTAAAATAAGATGCATGGCATGGAGAGTTACTTCAAAAAGTGATTCTTCTGTTATTACAGGGCTAAAATCCCTGCTCTAGCTACAATTCTAAAATCTCAAAAGCTCTGAAAACTCATTTAACTGCAAAACCTGATCTAACCAGAAACCATGTAATGATTAAACCCGACCTGGCCCAATGTGAGGCTATTATACTCAGCCCACTAGTGTGACTCTCCATGTGTTTTGCCGCTGACATCTTAAAGTATTTGATTACAAGGCACTGCCCTAGGCTCTACAGAGAATGTCATGCATACGTTATATGTGTGACTTCTCCTATGTCATATGCTTACTCCCAATTGCCTTTCTAAAATTCTGAATTCCAAAATACATCTGGCCCCAGCGATTTTGATATAGGACTACGGACCTGTGTTAACATTTGTATTTTCCTTTCTTCTTACAGAAGGATAGAAGAAGGAAGTTAATGCTGCAGTCCTAGGACTGGAGAAACAATGGCACTTCAGAAAAATGTTCAAAAACAGAAATGCTATTACCTCCATATTAGAAGAACATGGCATAAGCTCAGCCCTCAGCAACACCCATCATCAAGTAAGTGGTTTGTTCTGGGTGCTATACAGAGCAGGTGGCACAGGCACAGCTTTAAGGGACTGGGGATGCATGACAAACCAACATCAAGAAACAAAAGTGTGAGTAATGAGCCCTGGACATAGGCAGACATGATAAATTATTTAACTTATGTATAGGCCCAAGGATAAGGGCATTTGAGTACTGACAAGTGGGCTAATCATGGGTTTCTGTCTTTACACAAAGTAGGGACTGAAGAAGGACTAACAAAAAAAAGCAAGATAATAAGTAGAGTCCCCAGTGTGTGTTTGTGTGTTCACAAAAGAGGAGAATTACTAAATATGTTAAAAGATATAAGGAAAGGAGGCAAAGTTGTGGCTACTTGGCCAGGCGAGCGGACAGAGACGATGGGGATGCTGAGTGCACAGGTGATAGATTTGAAGCATGGCTTCCAAAACAAGAGATAAAACTCTAATGACTCAACATCCAAAAGTCATTTTTGTCTTTTTAAGTACACCCTTCAATTTTGGGTCTTTGATTGCTTGTTTTCCATTTTCCTTTTCCACTTCCTGGTTTAACTATTTGAGATTGGTAACAGTAATAATCATCCCATACATCCATACAGATAGTAATTTACAATTTAACTAATACTTACATAATATATTTTTGGAGACAACAATGTTTGAAGGTATTAGAACAGATATTATCCCTAGAAATAAAATTTAGAGTCAAAGAGTCAGAGCTCATGTCATATTTGATCATTCCTATCATTCCTACCTTGGATACATTAATTAAGCTTTTAAAGCCTCCATTTCCCCCCATCTGGAACGTAGGACAGTAGTACCTACTGTACAGAATTAAGATAATGAAATCAGGTGATGTACATGAAAGTACTTTTCAACACTTATTAATACTAAATGCTACTGTTTATGACTATGGTGATTACGTCTGTGACTTCATTGATGTTTTACTCTTAGGAATTATCTCCAATATTTTTTTCCCTCTTTCACTAATCCACAATTTACTTTTAAAGGCAACTTTTTTTTTATACTTTAAGTTCTAGGGTACATGTAGACAACGTTCAAGTTTGTTACATATGTATACATGTGCCATGTCGGTGTGCTGCACCCATTAACTTGTCATTTACATTAGGTATTTCTCCTAACGCTATCCCTCTCCCCTCCCTCCACCCCATGACAGGCCCCGATGTGTGATGTTCCCCACTCTGTGTCCAAGTGATCTCATTGTTCAATTCCCAGCTATGAGTAAGAACATGAGGTGTTTGGTTTTCTGTCCTTGTGATAGTTTGCTCAGAATGACGGTTTCACACATGAAAAAATGCTCATCTCACTGGCCATCAGAGAAATGCAAATCAAAACCACAATGAGATACCATCTCACACCAGTTAGAATGGCGATCATTAAAAAGTCAGGAAACAACAGGTACTGGAGAGGATGTGGAGAAACAGGAATGCTTTTACACAGTTGGTGGGACTGTAACTAGTTCAACCATTGTGAAAGGCAATGTTTTATAACATAGCCAAAATCAGTCCCTGGAAACTCAATTCAATTTTCACTTAAAAAATAATTCTGATAATTGCACTGGCTTAATATGAACAATCTGGCACAATGCTAACCAATGTCTAGCAAGATACTCAATGTTTAAAATGTGATTCCGTTAGCTTTCAATTAGCAGTTTTCACACGTACGGGAAAAATAAATTGATTTAGCACCTTTCTCCTGTCCACAGTAACACTGCAAAATTTTTTTCCTTGCTATTATTGTACCCTGGCTGCAAATATTAGTTACCCTAACTGCATATCACGTAAATCAAATAAATGCTTTTTCTCCCCCATAATCACGTCAGCAGCTGCTCCAGCATGTTTCAATGGCCATCCACTAGAACTCATTAAGAAAGCATTATGTATAGTAAATTAAAATGCAAGGTCTATGATCTGCAGACAAAAAGATGACAAAGCTTATCAAATGTACGCTTTGGCCTTCTCATTAACTCACAGGGTTTAAATGGCGTGGTCCTCTCAAAAAGGTCCCAGAGCATTTTATTTGTTATAAGCACAGCAAAGCCAGATAAGCTTAATGTGCTAGAAATATTTTAACATTCCAAAAGAATAACTTTTAAACAGAAACTGGGATTAAATGAAAGCTCAGGATATTCTAGGTACATTCTAAGAAGCACTTATTTTTCCGACTTACCCTTCCAATGTTCTTCCATAATTATCAAATCCATCCTCTTTGGCATTACTAGTCAATGTATGATTATCACATGCAACAGCATTATTTCCTATGCTGTTACCCATGCAGACCATTTAAGAGGCCCTCTATGCACTTCTGCTGAGGCATCAGCTGTTCCCTGAGCTTCCCTCAGGCTGAAGAAAACCCTGTTAATGGGAGCAGAATGTGGGTCTGGGGAAGCCCCAAATCACTCTATATGAGAAACACCTCAAGTAATCGGAGATAGTGACTTGAAAAATTAAAGGCAGGGGAAATATGACATCTGCCTTCAGATATTTGAAGATGGTAACTGCATCCAAGGATGAAACTTACTCTGTGGGGACCCAGAGGGGACCTACATGTAAGGACCAATAATTAGAATACACAAGGAGGCACACTGTGGTTTGCTCTAACTTGTGACAGAGTTGTGTGCCGTTTAGAAGATCACGACTTGTGGGAAATGTTAAAGGACAATCCCCGTACCAGTTTGGACTAGCTGATTTCTAGGGGCCCTCCCCACCATTGGGTATTATTCTTGATTAAAACACTTATCCTTTACACTTCCGGTTGAAACCTCAAGATGTCTATTGTCTTTGGATTCCCAGCATCTGACACCATGACTGGCACACACTCGTGAGACCAGGAGCCATGCTTTATAAAACCCTTAACCATGTGCTAGGTGTTTAGTATCCAACATTCATTATTTTATCACATTCATATTGTTTCATCACAAACCTAGAAAAACATTACCCCTATTTTAGAAGTTAGGAAACAGAAGGTCAGGAAAAATAGGTAAAACATCCAAGTCACACCAACAGAAAGGGGCTGGAGAACTGCAATTCAAGCTCAGCCTTTTCTAACTAATGTCTGGGCATTTACCCTTTGCAGTTCTATAGTTGACAAACCCCAGTAAGATATGAGTGCCAGACTACCAGTGTAAATAACCTGGAGTGCTTGTTAGAAATACAGATCCCAAAAATTACCTTGAACAGCTGATGGAGTGAGTCTCAGTGGGACCCAAGGGCCAGTGTTTTCAATAAACTCCCCAAGTCAATTCTGATGCCAATAAAAATAGGTACCATTGATTGGATGTTTGTTAATTGCTAGTCACTATACTAAATAGTGCTTTACAAGGATTATTTCATTTATTTTATTTTAACAGAAACTGTATGATGTAGATTCTAGTAGTATTCAACACTATTTTACAGGTAAGAAATATGAACTTTGGAGGGTTTCAGGATGTTTCCCAAGGTTACAGATGCCGTCAGCTGGCAGACCTGGAATTTGTAGACAGGTAGTCTTGTTCCAGAACCAGCAACTCTAAACACTATGTTACATTATCTCCAATAAACACATCAATGATTCAATAATTTGCTAAAGAATATCTACCTCTCACTCATTCAGAAAAGACTGATGTAAAACGAGAGCATGCCAGCAATTATAGTCAAGGAACAGTACATAAACTGGTCAATATCACACATAATTAGACATTTTTTGAGTGTGGTTACAAATATTTGCTCCTCTGTGAAGGTAATAGCGAAGCAAAATAAACTTCTCACTCTACCATGCTTCCAAAGCACATCAAACGATGCTGTCACCCCATACACCATCAAGAAGCAGGCTGCTCCACGCTGAGTATGGGGCTTGTGCATCTTGTTTCTTTGCACAGTCCTCAAGCTACAGCAGACACCAATGTGTGTTTGCAGAAGGAGAGGATAAAGGGCTTAAAAAATGCCAATGGGCAACAGAGTTGACTGCAGGAAAGTGAGATTTCTCTCTGACATGAGAACAAGAAGTACCGGAAGTTCTATTGGCCAGGGAATAAGACAAACACTTTTTTATTAATCTCTTACATTTCGTAGGAATTTCAATTCCTAAAACACAGTTCTTAATGAAAAACATCAACAAAGGAAAATCTGTCACTCTATAAGGTTGCTGAAGTGGAAAGCTAATTAATAAATAAGATATTGAATTTCTTCAGCATGAGCAAAGAAATAAACCTTGGTAAAACATGGCCTAAGACATCCTATGTTTTAGCAGATAATAAGAAACAAAGGAGACTCTGCTTTGGAAGAAGTTCTCCAAGTGGTCTTCCACTCTTTCCTTTTTTTCCTCACTTTGGTTTTACCTTCCTTTGCCATTCTTGAAAGAGCAGCATACTGGATTCTCCTTAACACTTCAGATAAAATTTCTTTAAAGCTTGCTGGAGGCCATTATCCTAAGCAAATTAACACAGGAACAGAAAACCCAACACCACATGTTCTCACTTAGAAGTGGGAGCTAAACGGCAAGTACACACGGACACAAAGAAGGGAACAATAGATACCAGGACATACTCAAGGGTGGAGGGTAGAAGGAGGGTGAGGATGAAAAAACTACCTATCAGATACTATGCTTCCTCCCTGGATGATGAAATAATCTGTGCATCAAACTCCCGTAACACGTAATTTACTCATATGACAAAGTTGCACATGTACTCCCTAAAATAAAAATTAGAAAAAAACAAAAATAAAAACCACCTCAAAAAGCAAAATAATAGTTCCTTAAAGCTGAGATGAGGCAGTATTTTCTTTAAGGAGATAGAGAAGTAACTGAAGAAAATGGACACCATATTAAAATACTCATGCATTCAGAGTATGAGATTCTGATCCTAAGACTCCCAATGGATACTTCAAAGAGCTTTCCTGATCTCCCAAGCTCTTTTTCAGCAGATTGCTATCTGCAGTATCAAGGGTGGGAGTACCTTCAAACATATAATTAAGTATTTGCTACACTGCAATAAGTACCATGATAGAGGCTGCTGTGGGTACAGCAAGTGGAGGCGAGGGTGAAAGAAACTTCCTTAGAGATGTCTTCTAAACACCATCATTCCCCCATTTTAACATCTAACATTAACCTTCAAGGACTATATGTCATCCGGTCCCTGCCTCTAACTCTAGCCCTCTTCCCTGTGCCTCACCTCCTGCCCTACTTAACACTCACTTGCTGCTGTCACCAGCCAATCCTTTTTTAACTTTAGGTCTTCACACAGTGTCCTCTACTTGGAGGTCTCTCCCCACATCCTGTCTTGTGGTTTCTTTTTATCAGGTGTGAACTTAAATGGCAGCTCATCTGTGTGCCTGTTCTAACTGCTCAAGTGAGATTCTTCATCACCATACCCACCCTTGTTTTCAACATTATGATGTTCATTTTTTTCCATCTCCCTTTGTAAAAAAATGTATTTATAAATGTGTTAACTCTAATTTTTATAAATGTATTTACTCTGATTTTTGTAAATGTGTTTAATCTGATTCTCTCTATCATTACTTCCAGACCATTAACTTCATGAATGAAGGCTACGTCTGATTCAGTTGCTATCCCATAACCAGACATGGCAGGGAGGAGGGGAGAGTGTGATAGGCAGTAGAAAGAGCATGGGAAGTCCTTATCTCTCTCCTCTCATCCACAGAGAAATGCAAAGGGACCCCCAACAGGGCTAGGACTAGGGATATAAAATTTAAGTGGTTGCCCAAAGATTTCAAATCTATTAAGTAATATCTTAATGAAACTTTTTAAAAAATCAAAATTAATGCAACCCATGATACACCAAATACCAAAATTTTGCATAAAGACAAAGTCCGTATTACTGATTTTTCCTTTAGCCATGGACTCCAATATGGCTAGGCATGGCCTGGCCCTTCAAACATTTTCCTAGTTCACATAGCTCAGAACAACAACAACAAAAAAGGATCTTCTATTTGGTTTCTGGATGATTTCACTACACGTCTGTAGGGCAGTGGTGATGGTTCATTCAGGAGGGGAGTTTCCTCCCCTATTCAAGGAGAAACATTGTATATCAAAAAGCTTCCCGTTACATATCTACAACATAATTATACTTCAGCTATACAATGTCCATAACATTTATCTAATGACAGTAGAGGTACTAGGTGCATGTGTTGTGCATGTGAGTATGTTTCTGCAGGGTATGAAGGTCACTCTCTCGCAGTGGAATGCTAAATTTCATCTATTGGTCTTATAAGCAATGGTGGCTTTGTGCTGGTAGCAAGCTCTGTATCACTGGGCCGCGAGCATGCACAGATACACTTCTTAACACTGTTTTTAGAAAGTTTTCAATTTCATATAAATGCTCTCTTGCCTGTTAAAATACCACTGTTAGAAAAGTGAAATCCAAACCAATACACACTGTCACAGACAAGGAAGCAGAACTCCCAGTCCATTCATTTGTGTGATTCTGACAGCTGCGTAATTAGTCCAGCCCCGCCGCTCGCCTGTGGGTTAGAGCTGGACCTGTGCAGAACATGGCAATGCAGGGATCATGGCTATGCTTCAGCAGAGACCTGATTTCCCAGATGGCACCTCTCTTTGAAGAACATCACTCATTCACTAGAAAATAAAAACACATCAACAAGCTGCCAGGGACCAGACAAGAGCTGAATTATCTACCTTCTCTTTAATACGTGGATTCAATATTTATGTTTCCATTTCTCTACCCTCTGAAAGAGATATGAAATCCATTTCCCAGAACTCACTTTACAGAGTATCACCTAACATTAAGCCATACCCAATATCCAAGGCAGGCATCACTGGAGGAAAAAAGAAGACACAGAACAGCTGCTTTTTAAAGTGGGCTCATCCATAGGTCACTGGCAGCAATAAACCCTGGGCCAAAGACAAAACAAAGGAAAACATTTTCTTTTTTCTTTTCTTCTTCTTCTTATTTTATTTTTGCCATACACTAACTATAGCTTCTCTTGCTTAATATTATACTTTGAAAGAGCTCCAGACATGCATATAAGGCATGCAAAGTTAAAGATTAACCAGCATTTGAAACAATGCAAAAATACAACATGTCCTACAACAACTAGATTCCTATTTTGGGCCCCCAAGGAAATGTGAGTTTGATGATTGGCACAATAGAATGTATTATGACATCAAACCTCAGTTGGCTGTTCCCCCAATTAAGCAATTGTGGCATTTGCACTACCCTCCAATGAGCAGGAAGTGAATGAGACCCCATCTGCTCCAAAATTGAAAAGGTTTGACCAAAATTATCTGTGCAATGCTTTTCATTCTATCATCAAATACTTCCAAATACCTCTTCTTCCAGGCATAGGCAGTGAAGTTGGAGAGAGTTGTGAAGAACCAGAGGAGTTTGTTTTATGGAACCTGACAATAACCTGGAAAGTAGGTACACAAGTAGGCCGGTTAACATAATGTGGAAGTGGACTGTTAGGCTCAGAGATACGTTGAGATTTACCCAAGCTACAAAGCTGCCAAGGAGTGGAATCAGGCACTGAAAGCTGCTCCTTCACACTTTCCACCACTCCATGCTCTCTCACCTCCTGGGCACTGCAGGAGCAGCTCCAATGGCCAACTGGAACTCCCCACAGGTAAGAGGATGCACCAAGCCCTCTAAATGTCTGAAATGGATTCCAAAGCCCTCTGGCAGCATGCTCTCTCATGGCACACTGAAGGCTGGGCATCCCACTGTGCTCATATGCGCCCAGGGCTGCACCATTCAGGCATCCACCCTTCATGGACTGTGTTCTCACAGGGTCCTTCTACTGCCAAAGGATGGATGAGCATTGCACCCCAGCAGGCCATGATGCAGTAAGGGTAAAGGATTATAATTGCATCTGAAAGTTGTCAGTGAATACCTTTTTTGATATGGAGAAATATAATCAATTTTCTTAACACATTATAATAAGTAGTTGCAAATTTTGCCTAAGTTCCAATTTACCAAACAGCTATCAAGTGGCTGTGCATGGTCCCTGGAAGGCATGTACAATGCTAGTTGGTGAATTCTGTTGAACAAAGTTAATGGATTAAAACCCTGACACAAAATCAGAGAGCAAGGACTCTGGTGTTTGTAGGACTCGTCCCATCTCTTCCTCACAGCCTGCTCAGGGCCAAGATCAAGCAAAATTGTGCTGCTTCTTGTCATTTCTCTCTATAGTATATTACAAGCTATAAAAGCTCACCATGTAAAAATGTCATTGGAAAAGCCAATGAAAAGCCATTTATCTCTAAAACAGTCACAGTGCTCCACACCACCATGGAAACTGAGCAAGTCAGAGATATAAAGAAAGAAAGGTCACTCTGCTGGTGACTGGGAAGGGGAACAGCAGAAATAAGGGGGCACAGATAAGAACACTGGATTTCTCAGAGTTTCATGGCAAATTACAGAAAACAAGCTTGACCTCATTCTAATATGAACATTCTTCCCTACTGGGTTAATAGTAGAGAAAAATATATGTTACAGGTTCTGGAAATTTAAAGAAAATGTTTCCATGGAAAGTGTAACTATATACACCTCCATATACAGGGCAAAGACTACAAGTAAATGTCAAAACCTGAAAAGAGCAAGGGAAACACTGCTTCCAAATACAGATTAATGGGCATTATCATATTTATTATTTATCAGTTAGCCCTGCATGGTTCTGCCCACTGCTGCAAGTCTCCAGGGCAAAAATACCATCAAATTCCATTAGATAAAATATTTAAAACAACTGAGCTGGAATACCATAGTCTCATCGTAGCACTGTTTACCATAGCATGAAAGAAAAGGAAACAACCTAACAATAGGCAATATGTTAGGGAAAACTAGAAGTTTTCTTCTGGACACAAGCAGTAGGCTTTAAAGAGGAAGATGACGCTTTCTTCTCAGCCACCAGCCAGGTAAGAGACGGGAGAGCTGCTGGCATAATTCTGACACAGTGGTCCAAGACATTTCAGTTTATTTACTTTCATGTATGGTTATATTAAATACAGTCTTTGGGCGATTAAGCTAATTTGGATATGGTGATTTTTAATAGATTTTTTTAAGCCAGGATATCGACTAATGTTCGTTGGTTTTTCTTCCCCACTTTTCTGCCAACAAAGATGAGTCATGGTTCTCTTTGCACAGAAACTCATGGACAGCTACCAGAGGCTCCCCAGTGTGATCACAAGCCTGCAACTGCACTGCCACCTTCTCAGAACTCACAATTCCCAAGCCATACCACACTAGACCTGCAATTCTTCTTTCTGAAGCATGCTTCCATTTTATTTCTGCCTATTCATGTTTACTTATTACCCAAAACATCTGCTTCAGAGAGGTTTTCTAACTACCCCAACTCAAGGAGCTCTTGGCCCTTCTCTAACCTCGCCGGGCAGAAATTCATAGAACCATGATTAAAGAGGGGCTTAGGGGACTGGTGTTCCAGAAAAGGCCTCTTCTGCTAACTGGAGGCTCTTTCTGGTCTTCATCCATAGGACCTCTAGGCCTTTTTTGGCTTACCTCGGCTATGCTGTCATAAATCACATTTTATACTCTGTCTTCCCTCCAATCTTGGATTCACTGCTTGGGACTGCCTTGCCCATGTTCTTTCCTGCCCAGAAGTGGACAATAGGTTCACCTCAGCCCTTACCTCCTAGCGGACCATCCTCTTTACCCAAGCATCCATGGTCATGTAGGCATAAGGCAGTCTCATCCTAGCGCTGTTCACCATGGCATACATGCCCCAAAATGGAAGCCCCTACACATGCCATGGTAGACTGTTTGAAAGAATGACAGTGCATTCACCAATGGAATAGTATTTAATCATTAAGAAATGGCTGACAAACATTTATTAATAGATACAAATATTCATAATTTACTAAATACAAAAATAGTATGAAT
The DNA here is from genome assembly GCF_000951045.1 of Mandrillus leucophaeus. Taxonomy (NCBI): domain Eukaryota; kingdom Metazoa; phylum Chordata; class Mammalia; order Primates; family Cercopithecidae; genus Mandrillus; species Mandrillus leucophaeus. The sequence goes on along the minus strand of NW_012104976.1, from coordinate 1,503,694 downwards.
AGTATAATTCTATTTTTTAAAAAAATATATAAGCACACACAAAGATATGAAAAGCTAACATATCAAGGTGTTAGCAATTGTTATCTCTGAGAAATGTGATTGTAGTTCTGGTTTGACCACCACACCTTGTTCATCTATATTTTATAATTTGTTTACAATGTCCATTCACTGCTTTTATAATAGGAAAACAAAAGTTTCTGTGGTGCTGTTTTGCATGATTTTTTTAACAGAGTCACTGGAAGAGGGAATGATAAGGAGGTTCTTACTGGTGAAATGGTTGAAAACTACTGTCCTTGACTACATGTTATACATGTGACAATGAATCATACGTCACTTATTATTTCATGTGCTAAGTAGGCCTCTGCAGTGAAACTATAACCTCCATAAGTAATAGTATTATAAACAATAGCTAATTGCTCCTGAACATTTACCATGGACCAGGCACTGGTTTAGGTGTTTGATAGGCTTCACTTATTTAATCCTAGGAGAGACCTTATGAAGTAGGTACCATTATTACCTGCGCTTTTGGAAGAAACCAAGTAGTCAAGTAACTTGCCCAAGTCACCCAGCTAAGAAGTAGTAAAGCCAAAATTCTAGCCCAAGTCCTTCAGAAATTACATCACATGAGACTGAAAGGCAAAAATCCTATTGCAGATTCTCAGGGTTCAACAATCCAAGCCACAACAGACCACATATGCTGCCATCTGTAACATCCTTCTATCTTATCTCTACTTATTTATTTGGTCTCATCTATGAAAGCTGAACTAGAGTACCATTTTCTCTAAGAAGCTTTTCCATGTTGCTAAGTAAAAGTTAGGCATCAATACATATTTGCCAAATAATAATAATAATAGAAATTAACATTTATTATGTGTTTATTGGGCTACTGGTTTGCATCCGATATTGGCATTTTTATTATTCTCGTCATGTAAATAAGGACAGTGAGAGCGTAAGTAACTTTAAGATCTAAAAGTAAGGAGTGGAGCTAGGACTCAGGTCCAGTTGAATCTTGCTCAAGAGTTTGTGTTTTATATCACCAATTAACTAAGGGAATTTCTGCTGAGTAGCAGCCCTATGAAAAAGACCATATTCATATTCAAATGGCCATTGTTCCACCCAAAGTCATGTCATACAACCAAGCTAGTAGAAGCAGACGATTGTCAGTGTTTTTCTTGTCTGCTCAGTTTGATTGCCCAGATCACTACCTGTAAGAAGCCATGCTTCAGCCTGGAAAACATCAGTCCATGAATTAACAACATAATTACCGTATGATATCAGCCGACACCGCACAGTAGTGAACAGGTGTCCTGGTAGAGTAAGATTAATGAAGTGACTGCAGCAGGAGCTTGTCAGAGCCACAATTTCTGGGAACAGAGAGAGTCATCGTGTTAAAATTGCAAGGCATGGATAAACTAAAGCTGTACCCAGAGAATAATCTTGACACTCCAGGATGAATTTCAAACTATACCCCAATCTTTAAAATTGAAATTATATGATCTTCACATTCATAGAATTGAGGAAAGTATGTGAACACCTTTCTAGTGTCAAAAATATTCAGGGATATTCCCCCAGAGGACACATTCTTGCACAGTGGTTAGTCTACAGCCTTACTATCCTGATTTCTTGATCTCAGTTGATCCCCAAAGGTTGCAGATTCTTGGAAAGACAGTACATGGGAATTCCCTGTTCTATAAGCATATGGGCTGTGGCACTGAATAAGGCCAACAACTGTGGGACCTCAGTCAAATTTCCCTAAGCTGCCTAAGCCTCATTTTCTTTATCTGTATAATGAGGCAATTCATAGAATTTTAAGGATTAAAATAGATGATGCCTATTAAATAGGGCTTGGCACGTGAAAAAAAAAGTAAATGTTAAGTATTACTTTTATTATCTATTACCTAATAAACACATACACACACATCTACTCTAACGATACCGCATTTAAAATTTCACTGGACTTTCAAAGTCCAATCCAGTGGTTCCATCTAATAAGTCTCAATATTTTTCGGCCACATCCAAATGCCTATCAGGGTTCTAAAACATAGAAGGTCAACTCAAAGGCCTACCATAAATAAAATTAAAATATATCCTGATAAAGTTAAGTGAGGTTTTGAATCCCTTCCTGCTGACTTCCATTAAGTAATCAAGGTTTCCACCAATCGCATTCACTTCTCATGGTGGCAAACTTGACACTAGAGTGGGATGAAACAGAAAAAATCAAAGACATATAAATGTTGAGTTCCTATATGTCTTTTGCCAAATGATTTCCAGAGGCTGGCCTAATTCCAGATGATGTTGTTGGGACCAGATCAAGCTGGTTGCATTATACTCCTGGGAAGAAGAATTACTATAAAATCCATGTTTTTGCATCTAGAATGATACTCTTTATTAATCTTCATGAACACTCAGATGCTATCACTTGCATACTTTTTGGATTGCAGCTTACCCTGGACCTGCATAATCCCAAATAGTAGCCACTAGTCATGTGTGGCTACCAAGTTCTTGAAATGGAACTAGTGTAAATTGAGGTGTGCTATAAGTGTAAAATTTGCGCTGGATTTTCATGGCTTAATAGGCAAATAATATAAAGTATCTTATTAATAACTTTTAATATTCATTACATGTTGAAATAATATTTGGATATAGGGAGTTAAATAGAACATTTTATTACAATTATTTTTACCTTTTTTGTCTTTTTTACTGGGAAATTTATAATTACATATGTGGCTGTAACCTGAAAATATGTATATCTAATATGTTTCATTTAAAAAAAAAGAATTTCCTTGAAAAAAAACTTACATATGTGGCTGGCATTATATATTTATTAGATGGCACTGATTTAGATCATGAGGTCTACAAGTCACATATGGTTGTACAACACTGCATTGTTCTTATATGGACATTTATTTGATAGTTTTGCATTTCACCTAGACAATTAACAGTTGTTACTTGGGGGAAAACACGAGGGGTAGGCAATAAAATAATGCCAAAAACAAGACAGTCCCCGAATAAAAGTTATTTTATCTTGTTGAATATAGTTAGTAAAAGCTTAAGTTTAAATAAAGTACATTTCTTTAGTCAAGGACTTCTCAGAGTTATACTATGCTTATATGTAATCTGATTCTCAAAGATAAAAATAAAGTGGTCATTGATTCTTAGACTCATTTGATCCCACATGACTTTTATTCTTTTCTTTCCTTTTCACACACACAAAAAATAAATTTGGAAAATGGTTCTAGTCTTAATTTGAAATCTGGATAGGTACAAAAAAATAATCTTCTATTTGGGGCCAAAGAACTTGGAAAGCTGACTAAAACAAGGAAAAGACTCAAAGAAAGAGGAATCAACCATTTCGCTTGGCTTAAAGTACAGTGAGCTTGGTATCAGCACATGATGAACATTTAACTGATCTCATTTGGTTTTACTGGTGAATAGGAAGCAAAGCAGCATCTGAGTAATAATCTGTCTTGCTATAACTCATTCACTGACTCCAGGTCCTGATAACAGCTTTTGGATACTTTCTTAACATTCAAATCCTTTCAATACGGACTTATTTTTCTGAGAGAAGTGGAACTAATCAGCAAAGATATGAATGGTGTTGAGTAGAAATCAGTAATTAAAACAGGGACATGAGGCTAGGTGTAGGGGGTCACATCTGTACTCCCAACACTTTGGGAGGCCGTAGTGGGCCAATTGCTTGAGACCAGGAGTTCAAGATCAGCCTGGGCAACATGGTAAAAGCCCATATCTATGAAAAATACAAAAATTAGCTGGGTATGGCAGCACACACCTGCAGTCCCAGCTATTCAGGAGGCAGAGGTGGAAGGGTTGCTTGAGACCAGGTTGTGGGGAGACGGTCAAGGCTTTAGTGAGCTGTGATCTCACCACTGCACTCCAGCCTGGGTGACAGAGCAAGACACTGTCTCAAAAATATAAATAAATAAAATAGGGATACCAAATTAGGATCACTGTGATGGATGTTTATGATACACTTAATCACTCTCCCACTCACCTTTTAGTCTTTTCTATCAAAGAGTGAATATTCATTTGTTCCATTTATCACTAACTGAATCATGGTATACAAGGTCACAACAGCACCATCCCTATAGGGTATGTGGTCCCACTACAGTACTTTAACAATCTTTCTACGCTCTTCAGAAATTTCTTCTCTGCCATATTATCTACCAAATACCACCCTTAAGTTATTGCTCAATCCCTCCCCAGTGGCAAGACGTTACGATGTCCTTCATAATTTCAAAGGACCTCCACTGATTTCTAATTGCCTGTTGGTCTCTACTGCGGGATTACTAGATCATTTTCTTGAGGTTATCTAAAATTACTTTAAAATCCACGTTTTTGCAACAAGAATGATGCTCTTTCTTAATCTTTATAAACAGTTAGATACTATCACTTGCATACTTTTTGACATCAGCTCCTACAACATGAAATAAAAGCCAGATTCAGAGTCCAGAATCCAGAGTTAATTAGGAGAGCACAGCAGCAGGGAGCAGTCACAGTGTGGAACACTAATGCTCACTGGCTGAGAGTATACCCACAGTTAGTTCTTCTAACTCCCATTGGCTGAAAGTAAACAGTTAATTTCTAAGAGCAATAATTAGACAGCACTGTATCCTGATGGACTGTGTTCTCTCTCTCTCTGTCTGCCTATCTGTGTATAAAGATCCAAAGAAAATTTCAGAGAAAATAGTGCTATAAAGGATCAGAGTTGTTCGAAGAAGTCTTTAAAAAGACTAGGACTCAAAAACATGCATTGCACTTCTTTAGGCATCTACTCCTATGTGACCTGTTGGTGTGGGGCACCATCATAGCTTGGGAACATGACATGCAGAAATGCACAAACACAATTACTCTAGTCTAAAAATTGGTTTTGCTGCAACAAAGTTAATGTAGCCTACAATTAACTTCCTTCTCCCCTATAAAGGACTTTTCAGATCTTATCCCTGCTCATTATCCATTTGCCAATTATTCACTTCCCTCTGTTTCACATGATAGGCAACACCAAAAGTAAATAAAGGGAATGTGCATTACTAAATTTCACGGAAATATCTACAGTCACATGAAAAGGAACATCCAAATACTGCCACAGTCATATGAACTAATGTCCATATCCCTTCATTGAAGAAGGTTTGTGTCTCTCCTCCCTTAACGTTTTTCAAAATGTGGTCTCTGGGGAATGCTGACTGTTGTTAATTACGCATATCAAACCCCGCTGTGCAAGAGGAAACTTAATTATTCTAATTTTCAAGGTCACAGAAATATTCAAAGGTACCAATCTGACAGACCAAAGAATAACGCTCGCTCAAGGGAATCAGAGACAAGACATGTCATCGAAGGCTGGTTACAAACTTATCCGTGGAGCTGTGCTGAGGCTTCACTAGCTCCACCACCCAAATTAAAATGCTTAGGACAAGCTCCACCAGAGTGACCCACCAATGAACCTGGCCATAAATCAGAAACACTTCTTTACCACACGAGGGGAGTGAGTAACTCTTGGTGAGGAGGGCAGTAAGGCAATTTTCTTTCCAAGGTCCCTCAAGGCTGCAGCTTTCAGTCAAGTGCTTGAAAAATCACTTTGCAAAATCACCTAAACCTTCCTGCTCATGTACTGGAGGTTTGGCAAAGAGGAAAAGAGGGAGGGGGAAAAAAGAATCGTCTAGTCTAATTCTAGACTAAAGCTGTTCTACAATCTCTGGGAAAACTATCTCCAGAGTAAATTTCAAGACTGACCAGCAAAGATCAGGATTCTGTTTTAAAACTTCTAGAAAACCCAAGTTTGGAAGTCCAAGTTTACCAGGATTTTCAATATTGCAATTAAAAGGGACCATACTGAAAGGCTAGTTTCTAAACAATGCAAATTCATCTAGTTAATAATATCAAGAGAACATAATCTATAACTGTTCCATAGTATCAGTTTAGCATAGCCACAAAGGCAAAGGCTATTTTTGGCTTCTAAAATTACCACCCAAGATGTAAACAGACTTAGGGATTTCATGACTTCTGGAGCATATCTTCTGATTCACCTGATTGAGATACAGTTCCAAATTCCCATGTTTAATTCCAAATACAAGATTTACCTCATTCCTCCCACTCCTCCATAAACAGCAAATTCTTGCTGCTGCTAATTGTTTCCAGTCTTGTGTTGGAACCAAGGCCTTGTAGGAACCAGAGGCTGTGACATAATGTCTCCTTCAATCTCTCTCTCTAGCTTATTCATAAAGATCTTCCAAGAAGCCTCCTAATGGGAATCGTACCCATAAATCCCTACTCTACTGTACCCCCCACAGCCACAGGAAAGCAGACACCTGACCTTGAACACAATTTGAAGTACAGTCCTACCCTTCAAGGAGGCTGTGCAAACTGTCCTTGAAGAGGATGCAGTTCAGTCATCCAATGCCAAGTTTAAAAATGCAAAATTGTGAATTTTAACTATTAAACATCACGTTAATCACATTTAAAAGAAGGAGAAATTTTTAGAAGCAAGGCCTGAAGGCAATGAACGGAACCTCAACGAGGCTGCCAACACTGAGTACAGGCAGGTCAGGCAGGGGCCATATACACAGTTGTCAAAGCCAACTGGTGCTGGGGCAGCATTGGCCCCTGGCTAAGGAGGTAGTTAGAGTTGGACAAGACAAGGCATGGAGAAAGGAGACATGAGCTTCAGTGTACCAGGTCAGAGTCACTTTCAGAAAAAGCAAGTTCAATGGTTGGCCATGGTAACTTCAAGAAAAGGAAGTGGCCCATACTGTGGAAGGGAAAAGCAGCCAGAACTTTCAACAGAAAGTTAACAGCAAAAGTAAAGATGAAGCCAATCTAAGGGGCACAATACCTACCTATTGTTCTTGGATAATTTATATAAAATGTTGTTTTGAATTCTGGAGGATGAATGACTTTCCACAGTTCTTTCCTATGTCATAATTCCATTTTTTTCAATTCTGAGAAAAGTCCCAACTCAGTATAAGGTACATGAGTACAAAGACTGTATTAAACTTTGAGCTTCACTGCTAAGGATGTGTGTAACCTTTGCAAATTACTGAACTTCTCTGTCCTTCAGTTTCCTCATCTGAACTTTACCCTACACTGATTTTCATGAGGATGTATTTTCCCTAAATGCACTCCTGGCCTCTCTCCAACACTTGACCCATTCTATTCATTTCTAAGGAGGGGAAGGGGTGACTCATTGAGTTAGTGCATTTGGGAAGAATGACCAGGTGTACTGCACTCAGCTCTACATTTCCTTGTCTTGGGATTAAGCTACCAATAGGGGAACCCAATTCCCCTGCCCCTCCCAGAGCTCAGATGCTGCTGGGGTCAGGGGGCCAAGCGAGGAAGTTTCCACTTCTGTGTGACTGGTGCGTACATCTGCCTAGTTCTGAGACTCAACCTTCGCATGCTCATTTGGCTATGACACTAACCTACATCCACCAACTTAGCATTTCTAACTGATAAATACAATACTTTGGCCTGTATTCTTTCACTTTATTTCCCAATTGTTCGGTATGCAGGCTGAGAGGAGTGATGCTTTTTATTGGCATTGCTCGGGCTCCTCAGCAGTCTGCAAACTAGGGATGAGGATATTGTGAGGAGTAAATGAGAAGGCATCTGCAACTGCTTAGCATTGAGCCTGGGCCGGTGTAAGATTTCACTAAATGTTGGCTAAATTGGCAACCCAAGAAGCCCTGGCATAACATGTCAGCCAGCCACACACATCTCAACTGGAGACAGAGGCTGGCACCTGAGAAGCCCCAGGCTGCCCTTTGGAACTTCCTGGGTAACAACATGTGTGAGCCTTGTAGCATATTCTAGAATAGCAGCATGAAAAACCAAACAGCAGCATTCAGAGATCAGTGGCTCTAAACGGGGCTTATTGACAAGTCAAATCCCTAAGATTCTGAATGCAAAAGTGCAGGGAGAAAGGAAGCGTGAAAGCACCAGTTTTGTTTTCCCAGCACACTTTCAGCAGGCAACAAGGAAGATAAATTAATGAAGGTGGTGGTGGAGCGGGGGAGTCCAGACCTACCAAAAACTCCAGCTGTGGCTAGAAGGAATTTATCACAAAGAACAAGAAATGCGATTTGAATCCTGAGCAAACACCTTTTCTAAAAACTAATTCATGCTCTAACCTCAGAAATGTTTTTGTTCTCTGCCTGCAAATGTGTTCTGCGCTAACTCATGCTTATTGGAATATAGATTCCGCATCTGGAAGAAGAGTGATAAATCAGTATTTATATGAAAATTAACTGTTTCCATGACTATAATGACAGAACAGTCTTAGAACTTATCAATCATAATGCCATACATTTGTCTGCTCCCAGAAAACCACACACTGGCAAGTGTCACTTCTTAAATAGAAATGCACAGAAGTTCAGATGCAATCACGAAAGAAAGAGGGAGAAAAATCTTGGAGAGAGAAAAACTGACCATTCAGCCTTTGAAATAGGCAGATTATGACAGCTAACAGTTACTGAATCCTTATATTTTTTGCCTTATGTTGTTCCAAGCACTTTCATAAATTAATTTACTTAATCTTCACAGCAACTCTAAGAGGTAAGTGCGATTTTAATCCCAGTTTACATTAAGGGAACTGGCCACAGAAAAGCATAAAGACTTGTCCAAGGCCACACAACTAGTAAGGGGCTGAGCCATCAGTGCCCCAGCCATGTGGTACCAGAGTGACTTCACTCTGCCTCCTTTCCCAAGTTCTCTCCCAAGCTAGAGAATGACCTTTAAAAACTTAGGGTCAATTTGAACCTAATTCTGGATTCTGCCTTCTTGTCACCGTGTTTGCAAGTTTTTATTCAGCATCTACCCTTCTGCAAAGGTTCAAGCTGCTTTGGACAGGCCTGACTTTCCCTCCTACTGCTCACAAGATTAGCCTTGGATAAAAGAAGCCATTCTGGTTCTTCTCTTTCCACTTCTCGTTCCAAAAACGTTTCCATATCACTGACTACTGGTCTTGGCGCACAGCAGTAGGTGGTCATGCTCACACGAGGACACAGGGGAACCTCACACAGATTCAGCAAAAGAAAAGCGCTTCTAAATAAGACCAGGGAAATTTCATCTGTGCTCTTACCATCATTGTCCTCAAATATACAGGTGTTACCTTACTTTGTACAATTACTGTCGTTCAGTTTGGGGAACATGAAACATTCATTAGAATGGTGTTTAATTGTTTAATACTATAATATTGTTTAACTGTTACTACACATTCGGCAGGCCAGGATGGCACAACTTGAAGTGCTCCACCTTTATTCTGTCATTAATCTCCACCTACAAGTAAACATTACTGTCCTCATCTTACAGGAGAAAAAAAAAGGTATGACTCCAGCAGATTAAGTAACTTCCCCAAGGTGACTCAGGGAGTGAAAAGTGGAGCAAGAATTTTGGTCTAAGTCAGCCTAACTCTGAAAACTGCTTGAAACCACTGTACACACACACACACACACACACACACACACATATGCACATACACATACTCATATATCTGAATATACACACACATATGTACACACACATGCACACACATATGACACACACGTGTGTATCATTTTCAGTCAGAGGATATTTAAAACAATTATTAGGCTACATTCAATCAACACTTTTTGGCTAATTTGTTCTGTAGTATGTGAACTCCTGCAGATTTAGGGGTAAATTGTTGATGGGGTAATCAACCTCAGAATGCTTATAATGCTTATAATTTTAAGAGGTAGACAGTGTTGGAAATACAAAGATTTAAGACTGAAAACTCAAATCTATCAACTCGGGACTATTTGCAGATATTTCCTCTGATGACTACCTAGAACTACCTGGAACTACAGAAAATAGTTTTGCTTGGTGTAAAACTGAACATTAAAAATACTGATTTCCACGTTCAATGATACAAAGACACCAACAGGTCAAAGACTAGAAGATCCTGTTTTTCCATTAGGGTGGGATTATGCATATAGCCTATAGGCATATGGATAGCTTTACAATTTAATGCATGGAAAGGTGTATTACAGAATCCCCTTACATTCAAGAAAATGGTAGTATGTCTTCTTTTAAGTGAAAATAAGAAAACTGTGCAAAGGAATCAATCACCTTGAAAAATGTCTATTTCATAAGTTGTGGTTTTGATTTTTTTTTTTATTGAGAAGATCATTCTAACTTGATATTGGTTAGAAAATCCAAAAACCAAACTTGCTATTAGGACCAAAAGAGAATAAAACAATCTGTGAAGTGTCTCATTGAGGAGTTGGTGGGTATGCCATAGCTCAGCAGAGAGTAATAATTGTTAAGAGCTTGATCTGAGGAGTCAAAGGGCTTCTTCCTCATGCCAGTCCACAAACAGTAAGTGAGTTGTCCAGCATCTCTCACCTGATCATAATTTCCTCACCTGTAAAATGGGGACAGTAACACTTTCCCATGTATACTAGGGAATAGTATCACCTAGGGCTATTTTGTGATCGTGCATGTAAACACATAGTATCATTCATAACAGGAGGTAGTTATTAGCTTGACATCTAGTTTGACATGCCACAGGCATTCCTTTTTTCCAACATGATCTTAACTTGTTTGGGCTGAGGCTCAGTGACTTTAGGTCAGTGAAATATTGCATGAATATTTGACTGCACATGACAGATAAATTCCCCAAGGAGGCTGAATAATATATTCATAAATAGGAGTGATTAGCAAACAAATGAATTAAGAGTTCAATTTCTACTTCAATTGTGAATGTAATTTGTTAGCATCTGACTTTTTGCTCTAACAGCAGGTTTTAGGAAGGGAAAACACTGATTAACCTGAGGTCATAACTACAAAACACCAAACTGTGAAATTCCACATCCACTTGTTAAAATCAATCCCAGTGTCCTGAACATTCTCATCACTGAAGAGAATAATAAAGAAAAAAGACCCAAGGAAACAATCACAGACCACCTCCCCCCACCAAAAACAATGAACAGGCTCCTTGATGGGCTTATAGGTAATTTTTCCTTGTTGAAGACAATGCATACACACATATATACACTCATATATGCAAAACAAATGTTAGGCCGTTCTTAACCTAAACTACCATCAGAATCACTCATAGATTGTCGTAAACATAGATACTCAGATGATTCTAAGGGTGAGTCATGGTGGACCACTGTTGATCCATATGCGATGGCTCACTCTGCTCTCTGAGTAATGTGCTCAACAAGCCAGACAGTGGATGGAAGACTTTTTTTCCCTCCTTGAAAGGAACCAGTTGGGAATTCTTCTGGGAGAACAATGAAAACCAGTGATTCTCAACCCAAACAGTATCGGAATCTCCTGGGGAGCTTTAAAGAACACAGCCACCCAAGCCCCTCCCCAGAGATCATGATTCCACTGCTCTGGGATGGAGCTGTATCAGTATTGTTGAAAAAAATTCTAAAGCAATTCTAAAACACAGCTGGGCTTGAGAGCTACTGACTTAAAACGGTGTATTAGTGTATTAGTTTGCTTAGGCTGCCATAATAAAGTACCACAGACTGAGTTTCTTAAATCACTATTTTATTTTCTCACAGTTTTGGAGGTTAGAAGTCCAAGATCAGTGTCAGGTCAGCAGATTTAGCTTCTTCTGTGGCCTCTCTTCCTGGCTGTCATCTCCCCATGCCTTCATATCCTGTGCCCGAGCACAAATATCCCCCTAATGGCCTCCTTTTAATTTAATTTGCTCTTTAAAGACCCTGTCTCCAAACATAGTCACCTTCTGAGGCACTGGAGGTTAGGACTTTAACAAACTGTGCCTTTGGAATGTATTATGTGCCATCAGAATGACAGAACTTTTTTTCTTCTAAGACAGAAGCCATTGAAAGGGTGTAGTCATTACATTTCAAATGTGTATTTTCTAACTTCCTGTTGATGTGTCTTGAAGAAGGAGAAGGTCATATGCATTGACAGCTGCCACAATCAGATGTCCTGACCACTATAAAACTGATCCATCTATTACTAAAAATTAGTGTGCTTCTAAGAAAATAACATAAACTGTATGTTGCTTTTTCTCTCAGTAATATTCATTAATATCATTAAAGTATTTTTCTTCTTGGGAGCTTGGTGGATATGTCCTATGTCTGAGACGGACTCTAAATAAATTTACTATGTTTCATTCTTTCTTCTCATGACACAATTTTTATTTATTTCATTTATCAAATTTCTATATAGCACTCACTCTGTGCAGGACACTGGTCCAAGACGTTTTACAAATAGGCTCATAATGTAAACTCACATTGTTTAGCACGTGCACATTTGTTGAGAAAAGATGAATTACATGACAATATAATAGTACAAATGAAAGGACGGTGGACAGGAGACCAGGGTTCAGATCTTCTACTTCATAATGATGTGACTTAACCTCTGGGGGCTCAGTCATCTTGATTAACTGGGTAACTGGACTGAATAACCCCCCCAGTGGGCATGTCACTTCTGGAAGGGAAAACTGGAAATCACTCGCATTTGAAAAGAACTGATGAGAAAGGAACACAACCACCACCCCTCCCCAGGTTTATAGAGCAGATGCTCTCATGTATATGGTTCACAATATTTTATTCATACATATAGAGATATGAATGAAGATTTGGAATCAAATTTTGGTAGGAAAAATGTCAGACTTTGAATTGGAAGTTCAAATACCAGCTTTCTTTTAAGCTATATGATGCATAGGAAATACTCTCCAAGAAACTGAGTTTCCTCACTTGTGATATCAATTCTCCCACTGGGGTGTTTTAAGTTTTAAATTAGATTCTAACACATAAAGCCATTTTATAAATGATGAAAAAATAAACAGTTTGTAGGGCATCATTATGATCTCCTCTTCCTCCTCCTCTTCTTATTCATCTTCTTCTCCTCCTCCTCACTCCTCTTCCTACCTCCTCCTTCTTAACCATCTCCTCATGCTTCTTATTATTTTCATCACACCATGACACTTCAGAGAAAATTATTTGAAGTGAGGTGCTCATTGAGAAACAGCCATCTTTCCACACGGAATAGATCAGTTTCTTGCAAAAGCCCTGCAGGACATATCTCAAAATGTAATGTTTAAGGACAAAAGTAAAACACACACTTCCTGCCAGACTAGCCTTGGCGACTTAAAAAATTAACTGTACAATTCTCATGTGTAAGAGACCACATAGCTATTCATCTTTGGTTTTTAACTTCTGTTCTCATGGCCAAGTCAACGGCTTAAATCACTTACTGGCAAGAGTTCAAAAAAATCCAGGAGAACCTGAACATTTCTATAAAAGCAGATTTTAAAAATTGAGCTGTGCTAAGTTGTTAGAACAAAACACATATGCCAGGAATGTTCTCAGTAGTTCTGCAAAGATTTGACAATACAGTATAGTGTGCACTTGGGGACTTTCGGCTACCGACATCCCACTGCTGCTCCTCAACAGCTGTGCTAAATTAGGAAAGCATATTTTTAGAAACAATAAACTAGGAAGAAACTCTCCTCCCTCAAAAGACTGGTTTTCTCACTTGATTTTTCTCTCATTGATTTAGAAGATTTCCTGATTGCACCTCTAAGTTTGAAAACACAAACTCATGCAAAAGTATAAGACATGAAAGTGTCTCTTGACTAGACATTCAAAATAGTTATATTCGTAATTAAAATAGAATCAAAACAGACATAAGAGAAAGTCAGCATTTGTCAGGTAGATTAACCACCCCTTAATTGTGTTTGCATATCATTGTTGAGTTGTTAAAGGGGCTTACATATATCATGCATGGTTTCAGTTGTTATTAAAAACATATTTTAGAAATAGGAAAGAAGGGAAGCTTTATCTCCATTTTAGAGGATGCTGAGGCTCAGTGAGGTTAAGCACCCTTGGTCAAATATCTCATCTAATAGGTAGCATGAAAAAAAAAAAAAGAACCTGTCATTTGGGATTCCTTTTATCACACAAGACATAGACAATATCCTGTTTGGGGGTTGTGATGATATGGTCCTTTGGATACCAGACTAGCAGGCAAATATAAACACATTAAAGCATATTCAATTCAGGCAGATACATATAGTGATGAAGCCAGACCTGCACAAATCACACCTGACTTTCCTTTGCCATCAGCTCTGTGGGAAACTCTTGGTGTCTATGCCTGACTGCTACTTTACAGAGTACATTAAGTCTATATTTGCAAAGTGATTTTTAAGTTTCATCAAGGCAGAGAGGCTATAGATGCATTTTATTTATTAGTTAGTTTATTTATTTATATACTTATTATTTTTATTACTATTTAGAAATCTGAATACCATGCTCAAATATATTTCCTGGCCAGGCGCAGTGGCTCATGCCTGTAATCCCAGCACTTTGGGAGGCCAACGTAGGGGGATCACGAGGTCAGGAGATAGAGAACATTCTGGCTAATGTGGTTAAACCCTGTCTCTACTAAAGATGCAAAAAATTAGCCGGGCGTGGTGGTGGGTGCCTGTAGTCCCAGCTACTTGGGAGTCTGAGGCAGGAGAATGGTGTGAACCCGGGAGGCGGAGCTTGCAGTGAGCCAAGATCAAGCCACTGCACTCCAGCCTGGGAGACAGAGTGAGACTTCGTCTCAAAAAGAAAAGAGAGAGAGAGAAAAAAAATATATATATACACACACACACACACACACACACACACACACATAAATATATATATGTATATATATGTATATATATTATATTTCCTAAGTTTTGCACTTAAAAAGAAAGTCATTTATTTAGGGCATCAATAGAAGACCTCATTAGAGAAATGCACTAATTTTTAAAAGCTCTCCCTTCTTGAGTAGCTCTTGAGTTGTGAACGTGTCTGCTGAAAGTGGGTATTTGAAAGTAAGACTAAGCCTTGGGGGTATCCTTCCAGAGTTCTCTCAAGCAGTGTCCATTTGCAAGAAGTTGATGAGGTTCTGGGTGAGACCCATGCCTAGGAGCTTCCCTGTAGTGACTGAATCTAGAGTTAATTCAGGTTGTTACTATTTATGTTTGAAATTCTTACCTAGGTCCACTTAGGCTTGTGTGTTGGTTGAGAGAGAGAAAACCTGTTTTGTGGTGCTTTAAACAGAGACTCCTCTAATTGTTTAGTTTTTTTTTTAAGTTTTAAATCAGTGGGACAGACAGCAGATTCTCCAGGTCCTGATAGAGAGCAATGAAATGAATCAAGCAGCTGAAGACTGATATTAAAGGCCAGCACACACTGTGGAGTTCCAATTGGTCATACCCCTCCCGATTTGGGGGTTGACTATAATTCACAGTCGGTGCTAAAATGCTATAAGAAGTATTTATTATCTTCCAGACACAATTTACTGCTTTTGATTATTCATTTTTCATTACTATGGAAAGCAAGATTAAATTGTTTCAGAAGCAACTGCTTATATTAATCTTTCAAACACATGCTCCATGTAAAACTCTGTGTCAGGCAAACGGATATAATTCCTGCTGCCAAAACAGCCACAGATAAAAGTAAACCAACACTAAATAAAAATAGTTCTAGAGTCCAAGATGAGGTGGAAAAGCAGGAGCAGAGATGATACAATGTAGAGAATTCAAAGAATGTGGGGGAAGCCGGGAGGACAGCCAATTTATTCCATTAACATTTTAATTTCAAAAGTAATTTAAATTAGCATTATATTTAACTGTGAAATTAGATTACTCCTCTGTTTAACATGCAATACACTTATGAACTTAATAAATGACAAGTAGTGAGACAGGAGTCATGTCACATCTTTGAACTCACACGAATTGCATCTTAGTGCTGCAAGAGATTGGAAACAATTGTTGTATGCAACAGGAGCCTGAGACCCAGCCAGGTTAAGGAATGTACCTGAGGGCACACGGTTAGGGAATAGCATAGCCAGAACTACGACCCTACAACCAACTTACAAAGGCAAGCCTATTCCGTTATACTTCTCAGGTTAATGCATATTTAGAGAGTTTGGGGTTGGAAAGCACAATTATTACTAACCTTTTGGTAATATATTACCTTCCCTTCAATTTTCTCTCCTTATTGAAACTCTCCCTTTCACTGCCTCCCAAAACACTTCATGGCATTCTACTTTATCTCTGTTCTCTTCCTTCTTGGTTTCTTTGCCACCTCTACCACTGACCATGCATTGAATGGAAGCAGTCCTCAACATTCTATTCCCTTTCTTCTCTACAGGCGGAAGGCTCTAATGATGTATGCCACATACGACTCACTGCCTGAGAGCTTGTAATTCTAGCCACAGAAGCACACTCTGACTATTCAGGGCACTCTGGAAGGGCCACAGTAATGTTCTTGGAGGCCGTTCTCAACCCAACGATGAACTGAGAGTTATGGGCAGTGGTTTTCTTGCCCCTTGGTTGGGATAAATCTGCAGGATGTTACGAACTGTTTACAGAGCCCCCCAGCAGCACTGGCTCCACTTGTCCACAGTGGTCATTGGCTTAATAACAAACCATTTATTGACTCCTTTCCTTTCCCTGCCTTGCTCCTTTACTCCCCTACTAATGCTTCCAGGACCATCCCCTAATAAACTAATTGCACGCACTCAATCCTTGCCTCTGCATCTGGGGGAACCCAAGGTAAGACCCAACACTATCCTGTACATCTCCAATCCTCTTCCTCTTCGGTACTTTCCATCTAGAACACACCTTCAACTCAGATCCACCTCCTCAAAACTACCCATCCTGCAGTACTCAGTACTAACCTTCCCTCGACCAGTAATCCTTAGCCAATCCCCAGGGAGAATGCTCTGTATCTCTTTAATAATAGGCTTCACTTCAATACTTGCTAGCTTCAGCAGAGATTTTTTTCTTTTTTTTCTTTTTCTTTCTTTTTCAGACAGAGTCTCACTCTCTCATCCAGGATGGAGTGCAGTGGTGCGATCAATGCTCACCTCAGCCTCGACCTCCTAGGCTCAAGTGACCCTCCTCCCTCAGCCTCCTGAATAGCTAGAACCACAGGCACACAGGTGTGGCTAATTTTCTTTTTGAAAGTTTCTGTAGAGACGTGGTCTTCCTATATTGCACAGGCTGGTCTTAAACTCCTGGGTTCAATGGATCCTCCTGCCTCCACCTCCCAAAGTGCTGAGATCACAGGTGTAAACCACCATGCCTGGCCTTTAGCAGGTGTAGTAGGAGGATAGTGACATGTATTAATACATTTACTTCCACTGCAATCCAGGGACTAAATTGTGAGCTCCTGGAAGGCAGACACCCTGTCATATCCATTCTTGCATTCACCAGAGCAACTGTACTTCCCTGTGGTAGACGTTCATTAAATGTCTGCTGAAAAAAGGTAAACTTCAAAAACAGCCCTAAATAAAACCACATGTTTCTCATTGAAGGATGCTTCCTTAGGAATTTTTCTTCTTATCTTATAGGGAGAGTTCTGGCTTTCATATTGGGGAATAAGTGTACCTAATAAGACATGGCATATGAGAGGAAAATGCTAAAATATTCTCAATTCTCTGTTTTAGATCAGAGGCTCTGGACTGCTTGTTTTTTTTTTTTTTTTTTTTTTAAAGAGCATTAAAAATTGTGGGTTTTTTTTTTTTTATTACTTTGTGGCCTTCTGTTAATATTTGTGCAACAATGGTTCCTGTAAGTGAAGGAATTTAGATATCAGAGAATCCAGTAATACACAGCATGAAATTGATCTTGAGATTTTTGATGCTTTTGCAAAAACAAAGGAAGCCTCTCCCACAGTCAGTGATCTGCTAACACAAGTATTTCTGCCCATATGTTTTCCTCACACATGTAACCTTAACCAGATCTGTGTCACTTGGATGCCTGAGATGGAATGATTGTGTAAACACCAAACCTGATCATGGATCTGGTGGTGTAGCCAAACCTTTCATGGTATTACAATCTACTGGTGCAAAGTAGAAGCCTACAGGCCCCCCAGTAACTTCTAAATCCAGTTACTTTCAACTTGGAGTACAAACTTTACCTGGTGGAAAAGCACCATCTACTACACGGGGATAAAACGTTGTAAATAAAAACATTAGACTACTTGGTCTTCTCTCTGTGCTTCCACTTCGTTTCTATTGCAACTGTCCTGACCTTGAGTTAGCATGTAATTTCCCACATCATAGCAATAATATCCTAGTCTCAAATCTCTACTTTGTATTATTTAACCAAAATTGTTTTGATTATGAAATTAATTTGATTTGATGATAAAATTCCAACGATACATTAAAATGAATTTAAAAAGAACTATATTCTAGAGATGGATACTGTTGATGGTCACACCATAATGTGAGTGTACTTGATACTACAGAATTGCACATTTAAAAATGGTTAAAATAGTAAACGTTATGCTACGTATATTTTACTACAATAAAAAGAATCCTCTGTGACAAAACCACCCAAGGATAACTATTGTTTAACATTTTGATTTATACCCTTTCTGGACTTTTTGGAATGAAGAAATAACTCCTCTCAAGTACACATATTTTTTAAATAAGATCACACTACTATAATATTTTAGACTTAAAATCATAGATCACAAAGATCTATGTTGATAAATAACATCATCCATAATGGCTAGATGACGTGAAATTATTTAACGTCTTTATTTTATTTTTAAATTCTTATTTAACATGTGTTGATTTACTTAACCAAGTCCCCCTTTTTAGATATTTACATTATTCTTAGTTTTCAATCATTATTTCCACAAAGGTTTCGAAAATCAGAATTGCTAGGACAGCAGAGGCAGGCACATTTTCAAGTTTTCAGCATAAACTGTGAGAATACCTTCCACACATACACTTTCAAAAACAAGGGCCTCCCTCTTGTATGCCATCATCCAATTACCCTTCCTTAGCCCAGGTCTCACTGTCTCTGTCTCTGTCACTGTGTCTCTCTCCCTCCCACCAATCAAAGTCATCAGTGACCCCCATGCTGCTCCCCAGACTAATGATTGAAATCCAAATTCCATGTTCTGGCATTCAAGACTGACCACGATCAAATTTTAACTGCTTTTTGAGATCTCGTCTCTTACTACTTCGATTCATGCATTACACAGAAGAGCCAAGTTGGATTACTCCCAGTGTTCCCATGAAGACCCTCGATTCTCTGCCTCTGTGTCTTCTTTATCGGAATATCCTAACCCATCACTGACACCTGTTGAAAATTGATTCCTTTTTTGAAGCCTCGCTCAGAGTGGATTTCTCCATGTCTTTCTCTATAATCCATCATAACAATGTTTATTGAGTGTATATTTCAAGTGTACTAATCACTGGCAACCTCATTTTGTTTACTTAAAACAGCTCTATACACTAGGTTGAGATAATTTCTCCCTTTAATACAGATGAGGACACATAAGCTTAGAGAGGCTACATAGCTTGCCCAAGGTCATGCAGCGAATAAGGAGAGATGGATTTGAATTCAGTCCCTCTGCTGACAATGAATACTGTGTAATTAACACTGGGCAAAAACTAACTTGGCCTTTTCTCATGTTTAAAATGAATGAAGGTGGGTTAAATTACTAGCAAAACATACTCAATTCCGATATTCCACGAGGTGCTAAGAGTAGCTTAAATATTTCACGTGTCGCTTTTCAAGCCCTTCGCATCCTTCAAAAGGAGGATGAGAGTTTATTTGCTGCCTACTTAGAACGTTGTTTAGGTAAATAAGATTTCAAGATTTCGTCCTATTTCTGTCACACTGGAGACAGAAATAAAAAATCACAACACATTTAATAAATGTCATTGCTATTACTACTCAGGGATCAATCAATTGATGAGAATGCCGGCATAAATATGAACTAAACATCCAAACACAGGGCTTGAGACAGCACTAGGAAAATGTCATAAAACTTTTTCATGTTCGACTGAAATTTCTAGAGGCTTCCATGGCAAGTGTAAAATAAATCAGTACGTCTTATCTTGATATTTCTTTCTAGGGCTGCTGTGCATCACGTCACACCACCCTGGCTTGTGCCCAGAAAGCAAAACAACACAGAACAGGGACCAGAATATCAAAGTGGACCTGTCAGAAATTGGAAACTCAGAGTTCAAAATGGAACAGATGGACCCCAAAGCTGGCACAGGGCATCGAGCCAGAGACTTGTCTTGATGAGACCTTGCTTTAGGATCTGAGGTGCAGATTTTCATCTTTGCCCATAAGAAGAGTGGTCCCTGATGCCAACCAAACTACTGAAGAAACAGTGCTAGATACTGGTGCTATGGACCAGTGGAAAAGCTAGATGCTGAGCTGACAGTGTCTGAAGTCTACAGGGTAGAAACCTGTCCCTTAACAAAGGGATCTGTAGCAAGGTAAACAGGACTTTGGGTATCAAACTAAAGGAAGAGGCTGAGCACAGTGGCCCATGCCTGTAATCCCAGCATTTTGAAAGGCTGAGGCAGGTGGATCGCTTGAGTCCAAGAGTTGGAGACCAGCTTGGGAAACACGGCAAAACCCTGTCCCTAGAAAAAAATTTTAAAAATTAGCCAGGCATGGTGGCACGTGCCTGTAGTCCCAGCTAATAGGGAGGCTGACGTGGGAGGACTGATTGAGCCCATGAGGTCAAGGCTGCAGTGAGCCATGATCTGCACTGCAGCAGATCCAGTAGAGCCCCTGCACTCCAGCCTGAGTGAGAAAGCAAGACTCCGTCTCAAAAAAGCAAAAAAACAAAAACGCAAAAAAACAAAAACAAAAACAAAAAAACTGAAGACAGAATAAAGAACCCTTCTGGCCTGTGAATTGTTAGGATGTGCACAGATGAATGAGAGACCATCATCACATGTGCTTTAATTCATGCATATATATATGTTAGTATCATGACAACTAATTGACCACATGGATAATTTAATATTAGGAATGATGTTTAATTTAACTTAATATCTACAGCACTTACCAGGGTACTAGACACAGAATAGGTAATGAAAATGCAAAGAGGCTGGGCGCAGTGACTCACACCTGAAATCCCAGAACTTTGGGAGGCTGAGGCAGGTGGATCACCTGAGGTTGGGAGTTCAAGACCAGCCTGGCCAACACAGTGAAACACCCTCTCTAGTAAAAATACAACAATTAGCTGGGTGTGGTGACACACACCTTTAATCCCAGCTACTCAGGTGGCTGAGGCATGAGAATTGCTTGAACCCAGGGGCAGAGGTTGCAATGAGCTGAGATGGCACCACTACACTCTAGCCTGGGCAACAGAGCAAGACACTGTCTCAAAAAAAAGAAAGAAAGAAAGAAAGAAAGTGTGAAGAAATAAGAACAGAGTGGGGGTCCTACTTTAAGAGCTGTATTATCATATCACCTCTAGCTGTGCCTTGTTATTGTAACACCAGTTAGTAGTGGTCACAGTAAAGACATCAGGGAAGAGCCTGTATGGTAAATGCACCTGATAGCAATAGCTTAAGCATACCCTGAGAACGACTCTGTCTGGCAGACATACCTGAATGTGGGTTCTGAGCTAGGAAATCTGGGAGTGACCAATCAGGAGATCCATTCCTTGCCTATGAGGAACATCTGAGCCCCTCTCCAGTCCCATGGAACACAGGCTGCACAGGGGTTTGGGGTCCTGAGTTTTGAATTAAATCACTCTTACCAAGTGGAGGTCGTTAAGGGGAGGCTATAGGTGAAAATGCTATATAAACTGCATGCTGTTTGCAAGCAGTTGCGGTTTTCCTGCCCAGCCTGCCGCCACGGAACTCTCCCCGCTGTATGCAAGCCCCCAGGAAAAACCCATGTCTCTGGGTCACTTCTTCAGCCAGCTGAAAGTGGTTCCATTCCCATTGGAGTTGATATGCATTCGGCGTGACAGAGCCATCCAATGTTGCACTGAAATTTCATATATGAGGACACTGGCTTTCAGATCATATGGGCCATATGTTATTAAAAATAAACACTAGCATTTAATGAATACTTGCTACATATCAAGTAATGTGCAAACTACTGTAAGTTCATTATCTTTATCCAATCCTCAAACAACTCTGAAGCAGGCATTACATATCCATGCCACAGAGGAGGAAATGGGCCCAGCGAGGTCAAGCAGCTGTACGTCACAGCTAATCAGTAGTGGAGGATGACTTTCAGTTGAGATCTGCCTGCTCTACAACCAACACTGCGAGCCAGCACCAAAGTTGCTAGACAGGAAAATATCAGGTGCAGGAAACATTTCAGTCCCCTGAATCCTACCTTCATCCTGATCAGAGGTTTCTAGAGTGACGACACCTCTCAGGGGTGGGCACAAGCTTGTCTCACCACATTTTATGCAGAAATATGGCAATCTGAGGATTCTTCAGACTAATGGAGGAACAGCATATTTAACACTGATTTATTTTAAAAAGTAAATAGAACTATGTAAGACATGAGCCCTTTTTATACTTTGGCTGTTAGTAGAAATGATGTAAATAGCTGTGCATGGAGATTCTAAGATAGCAACAGTCTGCCTTCATCCTCCTTGCTGGGGGTCACTGCCAATGAGGAACATGAATACCCTAAGCAAGGCAATTCCCATTTCACTACTACCTTACTTTCCTGAACTCAGAGTTCTTTGAGTGCTGGATCCACTAGCCTCATAGTGGATTAACTGATACACTCTTCTCCTCTGATCAGCATCCTCTGAAATTCAACCCTCTCAACCCAAGGTGATAGCTTTTCTTTTACTTTTCTTCTTTTCTTTTTCTTTTGAGACGGAGTCTCGCTCTGTGGCCCAGGCTGGAGTGCAGTGGCCTCCACTCACTGCAAGCTCAGCCTCCAGGGTTCGTGCCATTCTCCTGCCTCAGCCTCCAGAGTAGCTGGGACTACAGGTACCCGCCACCACGTCCGGCTAATTTTTTGTATTTTTTAAGTAGAGATGGGCTTTTACTATGTTAACCAGGATGGTCTCAATCTCCTGACCTCATGATCCAACCCACCTTAGCCTACCAGTGTGC
>NW_012104976.1:1478010-1480784 GCF_000951045.1 Mandrillus leucophaeus | reverse complement strand
GTCTGCCTTCATCCTCCTTGCTGGGGGTCACTGCCAATGAGGAACATGAATACCCTAAGCAAGGCAATTCCCATTTCACTACTACCTTACTTTCCCGAACTCAGAGTTCTTTGAGTGCCGGATCCACTAGCCTCATAGTGGATTAACTGAGACACTCTTCTCCTCTGATCAGCATCCTCTGAAATTCAGCCCTCTCAACCCAAGGTGATAGCTTTTCTTTTTCTTTTCTTCTTTTCTTTTTCTTTTGAGACGGAGTCTCGCTCTGTGGCCCAGGCTGGAGTGCAGTGGCCTCTGCTCACTGCAAGCTATGCCTCCAGGATTTGCACCATTCTCCTGCCTCAGCCTCCCGAGTAGCTGGAACTACAGGCACCTGCCACCACGCCCAGCTAATATTTTGTATTTTTAGCAGAGGCAGGGTGTCACCGTGTTAGCCAGGATGGTCTCAATCTCCTCACCTTGTGATCTGCCCACCTCGGCCTCCCAAAGTGCTGGGATTACAGGCTTCTTCTTAAGAAGTGGCTTTTTGATTCCTGGGCAAGATGGCCTAATAGGAACAGCTCTGGCCTGCAGCTCCCAGCGAGACCAACGCATAAGGCGGGTGATTTCTGCATTTCCAACTGAGGTACCTGGCTCATCTCACTGGGACTGGTTAGATAGTGGGTGCTGCCCATGGACGACAAGTAACAGCAGGGTGGGGCATCGCCTCACCCAGGAAGTACAAGGAGTCAGGGAACTCCCTCCCCTAGCCAAGGAAAGCTGTGAGGGACTGTGCTGTGAGGGGCAGAGCTATCCAGCCCAGATAGTACGCTTTGCTCACTGTCTTTGCAACCTGCAGACCAGGAGATTCCCTTGGGTGCCTATACCATCAGCGCCCTGGGTTTCAAGACAAAGCTGGGTGGCCATTTGGGCAGATACCAAGTTAGCAGCAGGAGTTTTTTTTCATACCCCAGTGGTGCCTGGAATGCCAGCGAGAGGGAACCATTCACTCCCCTGGAAAGGGGGTTGAAGCCAGGCAGTCAAGTGGTCTTGCTCAGTGGACCCTACCCCCCTGGGGCCCAACAAGCTAAGATCCACTGGCTTGAAATTCTTGCTGCCAGCACAGCAGTCTGAAGTCCACCTGGGACACTTGAGCTTGGTGGGGAGAGGGGCATCTATCATTACTGAGGCTTGAGTAGGCGGTTTTCCCCTCACAGTGTAAATAAAGCCGCTGGGAAGTTCAGACTGGGCAGAGCCCAACGTAGTACTGCAAAGCCTCTGTAGCCAGACTGCCTCTCTAGATTCCTCCTCTCTGGGCAGGGCATCTCTGAAACAAAGGCAGCAGCCCCACTCAGGGGCTTATAGATAAAACTTCTATATCCCAGGGACAGAGCACCTGGGGGAAGGGGCAGCTATGGGCACAGCTTCAGCAGACTTAAACGTTTCTGCCTGCCAGCTCTGAAGAGAGCATCAGATCTCCCAGCACAGTCCTTAAGCTCTGCTAAGGGACAGGTTGCCTCCTCAAGTGGGTCCCTGACCCCATGCCTCCTGACAGGGAGACAGCTTATATAGCAGAGCTCCAGCTGGCATCTGGTGGGCGCCCCTCTGGAACAAAGCTTTCAAAGGAGGGAACAGGCAGCATTCTCTGCTGTTCTGCAGCCTCCACTGGTGATACTCAGGCAAACAGGGTCTGGAGTGCATCTCCAGCAAACTCCAGCAGACCTGCAGAAGAGGGGCCTGACTGTTAGAAGAAAAACTAACAAAGAGAAAGCAATAGCATCAACATCAACAAAAAGGAGGACCATTCGAAAACCCCATCTGAAGGTCACCAAAATCAAAGATCAAAGGTAGACAAATCCATGAAGATAAGGATAAACCAGTGCAAAAAGGCTGAAAATTCCAAAAACCAGAATGCCTCTTCTCCCTCAAAGGATCACAACTCCTTGTCAGCAAGGGAACAAAACTGGATGGAGAATGAGTTTGATGAATTGACAGAAGTAGGCTTCAGAAGGTGGGTAATAACAAATTCTTCCATTCTAACCCAATGCAAGGAAGCTAAGAACCTTGATAAAAGGTTGCAAGAACTGCTAACTAGAATAACCAGTCTAGAGAAGAACATACATGACCTGATGGAGATGAAAAACACAGCATGAGGACTTCGTGAAGCACACACAAGTATCAATAGCCGAATCGATCAAGTGAGGAAAGGATATCAGAGATTGAAGATCAACTTAATGAAATAAAGTGTGAAGTCAAGATTAGAGAACAAAGAATGAAAAGGAATGAACAAAGCCTCCAAGAAATATGGGACTATGTGAAAAAACCAAACCTACCTTTGATTAGTATACCTGAAAGTGAGGGGGAGAATGGAACCAAGTTGGAAAACATACTTCAGGATATTATCTCAGAGAACTTCCCCAACCTAGCAAGAGAGGCCAACATTCAAATTCAGGAAATAGAGCACCACAGAGATACTCCTCGAGAAGAGTGACCCCAAAACACATAATCATTAGATTCACCAAGATTGAAATGAAGGAAAAAATGTTAAGGGCAGCTAGAGAGAAAGGTTGGGTTATGTGCAACGGGAAGCCCATCATCCTAAAAGCAGAGCTCTCTGCAGAAATCTTACAAGCCAGAAGAGAGTGGGGGCCAATATTCAACATTCTTAAAAGAATTTTCAACCCAGAATTTCATATCCAGCCAAACTAGACTTCATACATGAAGGAGAAATAAAATCCCTTACAGACAAGCTAATGCTGAGGGATCTCGTTACCATCAGGCCAGCCTTATAAGAGCTC
>NW_012104976.1:1477596-1477900 GCF_000951045.1 Mandrillus leucophaeus | reverse complement strand
CAAAATCATACTAAAATGTAAAGACCATCAACACTATGAAGAAACTGCATCAACTAATGGGCAAAATAACCAGCTAGCAACTTAATGACAGGATCGCATTCAAACATAACTATCTTAACCTTAAATGTAAATGGGCTAAATTCCCCAATTAAAAGACACAGACTAGTAAATTGTATAAAGAGTCAAGACCCATCCCTTTGCTGTTTTCAGGAGACCCATCTCACTTGCAAAGACACACATAAGCTCAAAATAAAGGGATGGATGAAGACTTACCAAACAAATGGAAAACCAAACAAACAAACAA
>NW_012104976.1:1475112-1477546 GCF_000951045.1 Mandrillus leucophaeus | reverse complement strand
ACACTATGAAGAAACTGCATCAACTAATGGGCAAAATAACCAGCTAGCAACTTAATGACAGGATCACATTCAAACATAACTATCTTAACCTTAAATGTAAATGGGCTAAATTTCCCAATTAAAAGACACAGACTGGTAAATTGTATAAAGAGTCAAGACCCATCCCTTTGCTGTTTTCGGGAGACCCATCTCACTTGCAAAGACACACATAAGCTCAAAATAAAGGGATGGATGAAGACTTACCAAACAAATGGAAAACCAAACAAACAAACAAAAAAAAGCAGGGGTTGCAATCCTAGTCTCTGATAAAACTGACCTTAAACCAGCAAAGATAAAAAAAAGACAAAGAAGGGCACCACATAATGATAAAGGGATCAATGCAGCAAGAAGAGCTAACTATCCTAAATATATATGCACCCAATACAGGAGCACCCAGATTCATAAAGCAAGTTCTTGGAGACCTACAAAGAGACTTAGACTCCCACACAATAATAGTGGGGACTTTAACACCCACGGTCATTATTAGACAGATCGAGACAGAAATTAATGAGGATATTCAGGACTTGAACTCAGCTCTGGAGCAAGTGGATCTGATAGACATCTGCAGAACTCTCCACCCCAAACAACAGAAAATACATTCATCTCAGCACCACATAGCACTTTATTCTAAAATTGACCACATAATTGGAAGTACAACACTCCTCGGCAAATACAAAAGAACAGAAATCATAATAAACAGTCTCTGAGACCACAGTGCAATCAAATTAGAACTCAGGATTAAGAAACTCACTCAAAATTGCACAACTATATGGAAACTGAACAATCTGCTGCTGAATGACTACTGGGTAAATAATGAAATTAAGGCAGAAATAAATAAGCTCTTTGAAACCAATGAGAACAAAGACACAATGTGCCAGAATCTCTGGGACACAGCTAAAGCAGTATTTAGAGGGAAATTTATAGCACTAAAATGCCCACAGGAGAAAGCACAAAAGATCTAAGATTGACACCCTAACATCATAAAATTAAAAGAACTAGAGAAGCAAGAGCAAACAAATTCAAAAGCTAGCAGAAGACAAGAAATAACTAAGATCAGAGCAGAACTGAAGGAGTTAGAGACATGAAGAACCCTTGGGAAAAAAAATCAATGAATGCAGGGGCTGGTTTTTTTTGTTTGTTTTTTTGTTTTTGAAAAGATTAACAAAATAGACTGCTAGCCAGACTAACAAAGAAGAAAACAGAGAAGAATCAAACCGACACAATAAAAATGGTAAAGAAGATATCACCACTGATCCAACAGAAATACAAACTACCATCAGAGAATACTATAAATACCTCTAGGCAAATAAGCTAGAAAATCTACAAGAAATGCATAAATTCCTAGACACATACACCCTCCAAAGACTAAACCAGGAATAAGTCAAATCTCTGAAGAGACAAATAACAACTTCTGAAATTGAAGCAGTAATTAACAGCCTACCAACCAAAAAAAAAAAAAGCCCAGGATCAACCAGACGGATTCACAGCCGAATTCTACCAGAGGTACAAAGAGGAGTTGATATCATTCCTTCTGAAACTATTCCAAGAAATAGAAAAGGAGGAACTCCTCCCTAACTCTTTTTATGAGGCCAGCATCATCCTGATACCAAAACCTGGCAGAGACACAACAAAAAAAGAAGAAAATTTCATGCCAATATCCCTGATGAACATCAGTGTGAAAATCCTCAATAAAATACTGCCAAACCAAATCCAGCAGCACATTAAAAACCTTATCCACCACAATCAAGTCGGCTTCATCTCTGGGATGCAAGGCTAGTACAATATACGCAAATCAACAAACATAAGCCATCACATAAACAGAACCAAAGACAAAAACCACATGATTATCTCAATAGATGCAGAAAAGGCCTCTGATAAAATTCAACACTGCTTCATTCTAAAAACTCTCAATAAACTAGGTATTGAAAAAATATATCTCAAAATAATAAGAGCTATTTATGACAAACCCACAGACAGTATCATACTGAATGGGCAAAAGCTGGAAGCATTCCCTTTGAAAACCGGCACAAGACAAGGATGCCCTCTCTCACCAATCCTATTCAACATAGTATTGCAAGTTCTGGCCAGGGCAATCAGCCAAGAGAAAGAAATAAAGGGTATTCGAATAGGAAGTGAGGAAGTCAAATTGTCTCTGCAGATGACATGATTGTATATTTAGAAAACTCCATCATCTTAGCCCAAAAACTCCTTAAGCTGATAAGCAACTTCAGCAAAGTCTCAGGATACAAAATCAATGTGCAAAAATCACAAGCATTCCTATACACTAATAATATGCAGAGAGCCAAATCATGAGTGAACTCCCATTCACAATTGCTACAAAGTGAATAAAATACCCAGGAATACAACTTACAAGGTATGTGAAGGATCTCTTCAA
>NW_012104976.1:1461671-1472802 GCF_000951045.1 Mandrillus leucophaeus | reverse complement strand
AACCAGACGGATTCACAGCCGAATTCTACCAGAGGTACAAAGAGGAGTTGATATCATTCCTTCTGAAACTATTCCAAGAAATAGAAAAGGAGGAACTCCTCCCTAACTCTTTTTATGAGGCCAGCATCATCCTGATACCAAAACCTGGCAGAGACACAACAAAAAAAGAAGAAAATTTCATGCCAATATCCCTGATGAACATCAATGTGAAAATCCTCAATAAAATACTGCCAAACCAAATCCAGCAGCACATTAAAAACCTTATCCACCACGATCAAGTCGGCTTCATCCCTGGGATGCAGGGCTAGTACAATATACGCAAATCAACAAACATAAGCCATCACATAAACAGAACCAAGGACAAAAACCACATGATTATCTCAATAGATGCAGAAAAGGTCTCCGATAAAATTCAACACTGCTTCATTCTAAAAACTCTCAATAAACTAGGTATTGAAAAAACATATCTCAAAATAATAAGAGCTATTTATGACTAACCCACAGACAGTATCATACTGAATGGGCAAAAGCTGAAAGCATTCCCTTTGAAAACCGGCACAAGACAAGGATGCCCTCTCTCACCAATCCTCCTCAACATAGTATTGCAAGTTCTGGCCAGGTCAATCAGCCAAGAGAAAGAAATAAAGGGTATTCGAATAGGAAGTGAGGGAGTCAAATTGTCTCTGCAGATGACATGATTGTATATTTAGAAAACTCCATCATCTTAGCCCAAAAACTCCTTAGGCTGATAAGCAACTTCAGCAAAGTCTCAGGATACAAAATCAATGTGCAAAAATCACAAGCATTCCTATACACTAATAATATGCAAACAGACAGCCAAATCATGAGTGAACTCCCATTCACAATTGCTACAAAGTGAATAAAATACCCAGGAATACAACTTACAAGGTATGTGAAGGATCTCTTCAAGGAGAACGACAAACCCCTGCTCAAGAAAATAAGAGAGGACACAAACAAATGGGAAAACATTGTATGCTCATGGACAGGAAGAATCAATAGCATGAAAATGGCCATACTGCCCAAAGTGATTTTTAGGTTCAATGCTATACCCATTAAGCTACCACTTATTTTCTTCACAGAATTAGACAAAACTACTTTAAATTTCATATAGAACCAAACAAGAGCCCGTATAGCCAAGATAACCCTAAGCAAAAAGAACAAACTTGGAGGCATCATTATACCTGACTTCAAACTATACTACAAGGCTACAGTAACCCAAACAGCATGGTACTGGTACCAAAACAGATATATAGACCAACGAAACAGGATAGAGGCCTCAGAAATAACACCACATATCTACAACCATCTGATCTTTGACAAACCTGACAAAAACAAGCAATGGGGAAAGGATTCCCTATTTAATAAATGGTGTTGGGAAAACTGGATAGACATAAGCAGAAAACTGAAACTGGACCCCTACCGTACGCCTTATACAAAAATTAACTCAAGATAGATTGAAGATTTAAATGTAAGACCTAAAACCATAAAAATGCTAGAAGAAAATATAGGCAATACCTTTCAGGACATAGACATAGGCAAAGACCTCATGACTAAAACACCAAAAACAATTGCAACAAATGCCAAAATTGTCAAATGGGATCTAATTAAAGAGCTTCTGCACAGCAAAAGAAACTATCATCAGAGTGAACAGGCAACCTACATAATGGGAGAACATTTTTGCAATCTATCCGTCTAACAAAGGGCTAATATCCAGAATCTACAAGGAACTTAAATTTATAAGAAAAACAAAAAACAAAACAAAACAAAACATCAAAAAGTGGGCAAAGGATATTAACAGACACTTCCCAAAAGAGAACATTTATGCAGCCAACAAATATATGAAAAAAAGGTCATCATCACTGGTCATTAGAAAAATCCAAATCAAAACCACAATGAGATTCCATCTTACGCTAGTTAGAATGGTGATCGTTAAAAAGTTAGGAAACGACAGATGCTGGAGAGGATGTGGAGATATTGGAATGCTTTTACATTGTTGGTGGGAGTGTAAATTAGTTCAACCATTGTAGGAGACAGTGTGGTGATTCCTCAAGGATCTAGAACTAGAAATACCATTTGATACAACAATCGCATTACTAGGTATATACCCAAAATATTATAAGTCATTCTATTACAAAGACACATGCACACATATGTTTACTGGAGCACTGTTCACAATAGCAAAGGCTTGGAACCAACCCAAATGCCCATCAATGATAGAATGAATAAAGAAAATGTAGCACATATACACCATGGAATACTAGGCAGCCATACAAAAGAGAGTTCATATCGTTTGCAGGCACATGGATAAAGCAGGAAACCACCATTCTCAGCAAACTAACACAGGAACAGAAAACCAAACACCAATGTTCTCACTCATAGCTGGGAGTTGAACAATGAGAACATCCAGGCACAGAGAGGGGAATATCACACACTGGGGCCTGTCAGGGGTGGGGGTCAAGGGGAGGGATAGCATTAGGAGAAATACCTAATGTAGATGACGGGTTGATGGGTGCAGCAAACCACCATATCACACGTATACCTATGAAACAAACCTGCACGTTCTGCACATGTATCCCAGAACTTATGTATAAAAATAAAAAAATTTAAAAAAAGGAAGTAGCTTTTTGTTGCTACTTTGCAAGTAGCTCAGCCTTCCACAAAGATCTTCAGGGTTTGCTGATATTTGGGCCCTCTCTGACCAATCTCAGGACCCAAAGCATGTAGGGCCCAGTGAAAATGCTATAATCCTAGAATTCAAAAGTGACCAGAAAAATATCTTTTTAAAAAATCACTCTGAAGAAACAGAAAAGCTTCATTCACAGAGCTGTTCACTACAGCATTATTTACTACAATGGAAAAGAAATGGAAAACAACCCAAAGAGTCCAACAAGAAATAACTCAAAACAAGTTAAATGTGACACATCCATATGATGAAATACTGTACAGACAATAAACATAACATTTATAAAGGGTGATTATTATCATTGGAAAGTGTTGTTAAGTCACCTGACAAAAATGCAAGACATAAAAGTATGTAATCAATGCAATCTCTATTACTTAAAAAAAAATCAAAGAAAGGAGAGGGAAAGGAAATGCTAAAAAGTGAATAATCACATTATAATCTGATCATAGTCATCATTTTCAATTTGTTCTACTTCATATGTCTTCAGTGGTTTCTAAGTTATAGTTTCTATGATCAGCAAGTAATCCCTCTAAAATTAGAAAAAAATTCAAAATGTAAGGAGGTCAGCATCAGGTTGAATATCAGGTCAATAAAGAAGAAGTGATGAATGTTTCACTTTGACATTTTTCACCATGGAAATTTGCAGAATTGTTTCTCCTTCTTCAAAGATCTTTGCAAGGCCAAAATTAAATTTCTGCTGGGAAATAGCAGCTACTCTATTGCAGTCTACTACTATAAGGCAAAATGATCAGTGGTCAGTCCTTGCAGCTTCCCAAGAATCAAAGCATTCACAAATTCTCTGGCCACTTTACAAACCCTTCATGGTTTATTTTGGAGCAAGAGAAATAGCAAGTTGTTGAGTAATTATAAAGTTATTGTTGTGGCAAGGTCCATAGGATAAACACTGTAGCCTCAGCAGACAAGCTATTCTGAAGCATTCTTCTCCAATCATTTCATAAAAACATTACATAAAATATTAAAACCGTTTTGAATAAAAATAAGCAGGTATAATTCCCATCTAATTCAAAAACTATCTAAATTAGCAAAGTGAGACGTCAACCCCTTTTTGTTAATTATTATTTTAAGAAACCACAAGGTCACAGTAGCAATATTTAACACGTTCATAGCTATTACTATGAATGAAAGCAAACAGTGCCAAAGCAATCAGGAAGAATGGGTCAGCTTTGGCAAAGGCTTTTGGACACTAAAAAACAAAACAAAACAAAAAACAAAACGAAACAAAACAAACAAAAAAAACCTTTGTAGGTGTGTCCACTCTCCATTTGTCCTCTTTAAATGGTTTAATGGTTAATTTTGTATGATAACTTGGCTAGGCTATGCTACCCAGTTGTTGGATCAAACACTGGTCTAGATATTCCTGTGAAGGTATATTTTAGACATAATTAACATTTACAATCAGTAGACTAAGGGTAAAGCAGATTGTCTTTCAAAATGTAGGTGGGCCTTATCTAATCAGTTGAAGATCTTAAGAGTAACAACTGAGGTTTCCCAAAGAAGAAGGAATTCTTGAGACTGTAATATAAACTCTTACCTGATTGGTCAGCCTGCTGGCCTGCTTCTCCAGCTCCACAATCATGTGAGTCAATTCTTTAAATTTAATCCCCCTCCCCACCCTCTCTCTATAGACATAGATTCAGATATAGGTAGATACAGATGCTGCGAATATATTCATATTCTCTGGAGAACCCTGACTAAAACAGGCAGAGTGACCATATTTCCTAATTAGTGTGAGGCAGTGTGGTTACACCAGCTGTTGTGATATAATTATTAAGAGGTGGCCCTTTCCCTCAGAAACACATCCTGGATGATAAATTACATGATCTCCTTACACGTAGAGCTAAAGATAGATTTATGGTATTCCAAAATAATGAGATCCTTTTCCTTTCACTTAAGACGTTGTTTTTCAAACATCTTCATGACTCACAATAAGAAATATATTTTATGTCACAAAACTGACCCTTATGAAAGGCAATGCAATGAGCTGTTTTATATTTTATTATGTGTCATTTCAAACGCTCTTTGCAACCCACTAACTTCATGGCATAATCCATGGATGGGGTCATAACTCAGCTTGTAAAGTACTGACTCGGAGGAATCCATGGCTGTCCAGTGTATGTTGCTAATTATTGTCTCAGGACACACTAAAGACAAGAAGAGAGGAAGAGAGATGTGCATGTCTCAGAGATTTTCCTCTGCCTATACTCCATACAGTCTTTGTTATTATTTCTCCTTAATATAAACGAAGTGATTTTAGTGTAAACACATCAAACAGAAATATGATTCCAGAGCCATTGTCCTTTAGTGAATCTCAAGTTTCCTTTGAGTGACAGACATGGAGAAAAGGGAAGAATGAATAACACTAATATCCTATTCGGTGATGCTGCCTCCAGTCACTTACCTCTAGTCTGTTCAATGTTCCTTGCAAGACAACTGATCTGACCACTGGGCATGCAACAAATATCTACTGATAGCCTGTGCCAGCCACAATACAAGACAAAATTTTCCCTGCCACTAAGTCCCAGCAGCTCCTTGCTGAATAAAAGAAGAAAGTCCAAAGCCATGTTCACATTCCAGGCTCTACATTCCAGCTTCAGCCTTCTTTTCAGCCTTTTGTTCCTCTTACTACACCCCCTTCTATACTCAATACAACATTTATAGACATGTACACCCTTGCCTCCTGCCCTCAGCCTCTGGTCAAGCACTCACCTCCTTTGAAAGAACACTCTCCTGCCTCCTCCATCCTATGTGCCCTGCCACAGTTCTCCTCTTCAAAGGCCCTTTAACCCCATCCCCTTCATAGGGCCTTCACAGATGCTGTCAGTTACTGGAAAGGAATGATAGCTTCAAGATGGAGTTTGGCTCAACCTAGAGGCACCCAAGTTCAACACAGGCACTTTTCCATCAAAAGCTGCTCCGGGCACTGAAAAAGTAAAGGAGGCTCAGGGAAGTATCAGTAAGAAACAGGGGCAGAAATAGGATTTGAAGTGGCAGGCAAAATGTCCAGGGGCTAGTAGAGCCCATTTCAGGAATAAATGAGTTGGAACTTGAATGAGAAAAATTGTTGTGGAAAGAGGTTGTGAAATAAAGAAAGCAAACTGGTCTTTCTCACTGGTCATTGCAAGGAGAACTAGATGTATTCCAAAGACTGTACAGAGTACAGGCAAAGGAAAATTTCTGAGACATGTGCATCTCCCTGACAGCACAGTCAAAAAAAGTTGGCCAGAGAGCCCAGTAATACATTACTTAAAAGTTTGCTCACTTATGGACAAAGGGGCACCAGGCACAGCTGACAGCCTGTAATGCCAGTCAGATCTGCGTTCACAACTTCTTCCATAACATTTGTTGGCTGATTCAGGCACAGGATCTTTCACTGTCTAAATGTCAGTGTCTTCACTTGTCAAACAGGGAAGAAAAAACAGCAGCTGAGTATCAGGAGGAGCTATGAGGGCTCAGCTTGCTGCCTGGCCCTCTGCCTGGGGCTCGGCCCATGACCTGCCCCTTGCCTTAGCATTTCACCTACCCCACTTACAGACGTAGAGTTGACTCAGTCCTCAAGAGAACAAAAACAGAAGATACAGCCAAGAGGAAAGGGAAACAAATTGTCAATGTTTTGAGGTAGATTGTCACTCAATAAAATGCAACAATATAATTTTAAGCAAAACACAATACTTCAGAAAGCTTCCTCTTCAAGTCTGCTTAGAGACAAAAATGTAAGATCTCTTAAAGTTGTTCATGCAAATTTCATAAATCCACGTAAGCACACAATTCCTCAGTTACCATACACATGGTCACTTGCCAATAAAACAGGGGGAAGTTGAAAAAATAATTCAGATGCTTAATGCAGGCCTAGATCACTGCAGAAACAGACTGAAAGAGGCTCAACAGATATTTAAACAACAAATTAAAACCTCCTAATACAGAACCAGACATCTTACCTAATTTTGCAGACAATAAAAACTGAATAAATGGAAACTGAATATTTTCTTATCAAAAATAGAAAAAAATTACTTGTTAATGTTTAGGCTCTCAGCAATATGAAACTACTAAATAGCAAGCCACCAAAATTAAGGTTAAATTCAGAGTGATATTCAAGTTATAGTTAAGTTACAACATTAAAAGTGGTATTTGACAAAAAACTGAAGAGTTATTCTTTGAGATGTTATTTCAATAAAGGCATCCAATCCAAACCTGAGGAATAACTGGTCTGCCCTTTTGAAACACACATTTCTATTGGACAGTGTAATATCAATGGGCAGGAGAATTATCTGAGACAGGAAAACATTCATTAATGGAAAATGAGAAAGTTAATAAACAAAATCATACTGGGTATTTTATGAGCCCTGCTGAAAATACCATTCATAGAAATAAAATATCATCGTTATGACTGAGCACAATAAACCTATTACTAGTCTTAAAGGCTATGTGTGATAGAAATCATTTAAATCAATTGAGTTACTGTTTCTTAGCAATTTGATAAAAAGGAAATATAGTGTAATTGGGAATCAAGTGCTCCTTTGGGAGCTCAAAACAAGCCAGCTGGGTTTGTAAGTGCACTTTAATCTGTTTGTTTATTTTTCCCTTGTATTATAAAAAGGAAAGGCATGAAAGATTTACTGAGTCAAGATGCCATAGTACTGAAATCTGTAGAATTTAAATTATTAGTAAAGATTTAGTTATGATGGATAGTTCTGTCTACTCTCAACCCCCGCATCAAGGAGTTGAAAAGTTGACTGAGAGCTGATTCTTGCCATGTCTTCTGGAACTGCTGAATCCTTCAGGACCAGAACTTTGATGTGAAATTCCACTTGATACTAAGTTGAGTGGGAGACAAGAAGAGGGGTTCTAGGATGTCCCCCTGAACTAAGACTGAGCATAGCTCTCCACATGCAATCTTGGTTCAGTGTTTTCTACCACTGCATCCTTACTGAGCGATATATAAAAGTGTGGCCACTTTTGGGAAAGCAGAAACCATGATGTATGGACTTATCAAAAATACTTTTTCCATTTATGATTTATAATTATCATTCATAAGTCGTCCTAATGAATACTAAGCACCAGTAAAATGCTAAGGCAGGAGTCAGCAAAGTTTTTCTGTAAAGAGTCAAATTGTGAATATTTTCGGCTTTGTGTGTCAGATGGTCTCTGTGCCAACTACTTAGACTCTGCCCTTGAATGACAAAACCTGTGTTCCATTAAAACTTTATTTACAAAATCAGACAGCCAGACTGCAGGCTTTACTTTGTTGACCCTTGCTCTTACAATCACCTACAGAAATAAGAACGGGCATAAAATCTAAATGGACTTTCTGTGTTCCTCCTTTCTTGGTTATTCTTAAGGAAATGATCTCTCATATAAACCAAATTTCCTATATTCCTGAAGACACTAAGAGGTTAAGAGGTTATCCTCTCAAGACGGCAAGTATCCTATGAGCCAACAGGCTATGATTTCGTCATTTAGCCTGAGGAATGGCAGGAAGTCTCGCAGATAAAAAAGTCCATCTGAAATCGACTCACTAGATCCTGATTCTCATTTATCTCCTTTAAGACTAGTCAGGGTCCCTGGCTTTAGTGACAGGTACACAGCTGGAGGTTAAGAAATATAAAGTATGGGAAAAGCAGAAAGTGGACATTCAAAATACCAATCCAATCATGAAAATAAGCACTATTGCGACACACCTAAGGATTAAAGAAAGCTGAGGTCTAAAAGAAATATAAAGATACTCCCTTATCTCTGCTCTGTATCTTCCAATTAGTCTTCATGGGAATTTTCAGTTTTTTCAAGCCCCTAACTCTCTGTTCTAGGCATCCTATATCAGAATTAACAAAAACTGGAGTCCCGTGAATAGTCCTGGATCTATGCAAGTTAATTAAATCCCTCTCACCTGCCACCTATTAAGTTTCCCCAGAAGTCATGTCTATTTAGAAATGTGGAAGTCCTTTAAACAACATTTAAGAACGCTACACAAAGATGAAAATAGGAGCACAGCACAACATCATGACATATAAAAAGTTAATAGCAACACAAACGTTAAGCTTTTAAGAAAGTTGTTTTATAATTTGATCACTTACATAAGGAAAATCAAATCCAGAGGTCACAGAGCAGCTCTGGTTTCCAAAGGAGCACTAATAAATGAGAATGGAATATGAATTGGGGGTAGGAGAACAAGGAGCCTGTGACCAAGAGCTTTCACTCAAGGAATGTAAGTCAGGGGTCTGGTGGAGAGGGGACTAGGGAAACACTGAAGTTCCTTTTGAAAACTCTTTTGCTTCATCTGTAATATTTAAAAGACAGATTGTTATTTGGCTTGGAGGTCCAGATACTATAAAAATATTTTCTCTCCAGGCCCAGTGATTTCCTAAAAGCTATCATAGGCACAATTTTGTTTTGGAAAGACTGCAAGCATTGTAAGGACAGGGCTCTCTCTTGGTTATTTACCAACAGCACCTAGGGCAATTCCCAGCAAGATATGCCCATAAAAACCAACTTTTGGAAACAGCTTTGATTCAGAAAAGAATCCAAGGAAATTCCCTAAGCAAACTACATTATGCATCTGTCACTGCAGACAGAAATGAGCACACACAGGTATACACCCTCTTGGCATGGTCCCCAGAGTGGTAGGGCCAATAAGCAGTTCAGATGGGTCCTGGGGAGGCAAGAACAGTGAGGCAGGCTCACTGTAAGTAGCATCCTTACCAAAGGTGCTCGTAGCCTTCTGATAACTTGGCCTGCAGCAGGGTCACATTTGGAGGATAACAACCAGGACCACAGCAAGACATGGAGTCTAATCGATGCCAGGAATTATTATCATTAAGTATTTGTTTTCTCTTTGTGTGTGTGTGGGGTGGGGGGGGGTGTTTAACTTTTTCACTGAAGTTTGTTGTTGCTGCTGTTGTAATTATTCCTAAGTAATTATTTTTAAATTTTTTTTTTCTAGCCCACCAAAAGTTGGCTTCTTTAAGGTCTAAGGGGACCATTACCTAAAATGCATTCACTAAATGATGGATTTACTAAGAGATTTGCTAATTGACATGAAATACTTCGGTTATCCAGTATGAGGAAATTTTCCAGACACATGAATTATTCTCCTTCATTTGTGGAAATCAATTAAAAGATGCTTTGATTGTTGATGGAATAGAATTGGAAGAGAATTTAGATAATCTACATACAAAAAACTCATTTTGATCAAGAGGCAAGTGGGACTTCAACAACTGACTTGCTTAAGGTCACACTTCCAATCAGTGAGGAGGAGACTAGAATTCCCACCTGAAAATCATCCTGCTACCCCTCCCCCCTCATTGACTCAACAGGAATTCATTAAGCACCTGCTGGTTTAAAGGTAAAGCACCTTCTATTCCTACTGCTACTGTTCTCTCCTGAGTTTAAGGAGAATAGTTCTCACCTGAGTTTAAGGACAACCATCACTTGGAGATCCACAGTGAGCTGCAATGGTTCTGTGTCGTATTCTGGAAAGTCAGGGTCTATTACTTTATGTGTTTTGTTGTTTTGTTTTACTTTTAAATGTTCAGTTAGTCAATTTTCTCTCATCAAGAGTGGTTTAAGACTAAAGAACTTCCCACCTATGAAACTTTGCCCATGCTATGGCTCTGTCCAGTTTATTTTCCATTGTGTATCTTTTTCCTTTCTATTGAGTTCACATTCACCTGTCAAATGGCTTCAGATATCAATTCCCCTCTGACGATTTCCCTGATTCATATATTCCTTCTCTAGGAATGATAACAATGACCTCTCCCAGGCTTATTATTTACCTTAAGCATATTTCTGTGGCTAAAATCACTCATTACACTGCTCTGTATTTATTGGTTTAGACACCTGTCTTCTGACTGTATTATATGTTCTAAGAGGACAGAGACCATATCTTCTCATTTTGTTATCCCCGTAACTCAGCATTGCACCTAAGAAGCATCCAATACATATTATACTGAATTTGAGAGTGTGTACAATTTAAAATAGAGTCCGTGTAATGAGTTTAGTTATCTAATGAGAAACACAACCCTGTTGTCAGCTGACAGTGAACTCTTCCCCACAGCTGTGATTTAGAAATAACTTGCATAATAGGTTAGCATTTTTAAAATGGGAAATGAACCACAACAAAATGACCATGGATTCTTATGAACTGTCAAAACAGCAGGTTATGCAAAAATAGCGATGTGTAGAAATTCACCTCTAAACCCAAAAAGAGAGCTTATAGAATCAAACAGTTGCCTCTATACCTTCATTATCCTTTATTCTCCTACTCCGGCCCTGATTTTGTCCTGTCTGACTGGTATTTTCCAAGGCACACATCCAAGCTGCCCTGGCGAAAGGCCCTAGGACACGACCTAACTTCCCACATCTGTCCTGGTGCTCATCATCATCTGCTCCAACCAAAGGTCAGACGCATCAATC